>NW_026127131.1:308840-359316 GCF_022985175.1 Labeo rohita
GAGTCAGCCATAGGTGTCGCTCCTGGACCACTATGGTGGACATCACCTGACCAAGGGAATGCGCCGTCACCTTCGTAGTCCGGAGGGCGAAGACGGTGGCGGCGCGGAGTTCCTCCATTGCACCTTGGTCAGAGCCTTTCTCGTGCAGGTCCGCCCAGGGAGGAACCGCGGCACAACTGTGCGCTCAGACGGGGCGCTCACTGGAGTGCGGGAGGCGTTGATGCCGTGAAAACGGCAGCCCGCAGGATTATGCTCTTTTAGAAGCACGCTCTTTTAGTTGTTTGGCAGCACGTCAGCAGAGAGAGTGGAAACTCTGGAACTCTTTTTTTTTTTTTTTTTTGTTTTGTTTACGGCTCAGGAAACGAGGCTCCAAAAGCAAAAGTCTGAATGAGTGGTTGCACGCCGCCATCTTATATACCCGTATGTACGGGGGAGTGGCTCGGCATGCAAATACCACTCGCCAATGTTCATGAATGTTCATTGGCCTTTTGAATAAGGCTTGGAGATGATTGGACTCTCAAGCGAGTTCCCATATGTAACGTCGTAATGAAACGACTGAAGGGGAACCATGTTTTACTAAGTGTATACATGTAAAAACCAGCGGAGAGTAAAGAATACTAGATTAAGATGAGTTAGCTAGAGAACATCTGCATATTAACAGTGTAAACATGAACCATGCGACCATATACTATGGTTAAATGTTAATAAATTAAGTGTATCAGCAATCATAAATCAAAGAAGATTTTTTTTTTTTTTTTGGAAATATATTTAGATGATGAGGTCACTCAGTCACTTTGTGTCAAACTCAAATGCAGTTACAGGCTTTTTGACCAGCAAATGCGCATTTTGTCCGTCATTAAAATGGTGGCATCACATTACGTTTTTTAGCAACAGGTTACAAAGTTTGTTATAGCTATATGGGCGCTCAGTTTTTTCTGTTATAAAATACATTTGGCCAATTAAATGCTATTGTATGTACAAGTCAAGTCAAGTCACCTTTATTTATATACCGCTTTTAACAATACAGAATTGTGACAAAGCGGCTGTACAGTATTAAATAGGAAATAGTGTATCACTAATGCAAAAGGGCAACAGTAAACACTCAATTTTCAGGTAAAGGCAGTTCATCAATGGATTCAATGATGTCATCATCTAGCTCAGTTCAGTTCAAATAGCATACAATATCGTTTGAAGAGAAAGTGTCTCCAACTAAGCAAGCCAGAGGCGACAGCGGCAAGGAACCAAAACTCCATCAGTGACAAAATGGAAAAAAAAAAAAACTTGGGAGAAACCAGGCTCAGTTGGGGGGCCAGTTCTCCTCTGACCAGATGCAGAGGACTCATCTGGTTCCCATGGTCTTGTGCCGACAGCCGTCTAGGTGACGTCTAGGTCTTCACTGGGGATCCGTCTCTGGGGCTCATCTAGTCGATGTGGTCTCTGCTGACATTCAGGGCTGTAGAGGTCATCTCTAGGTGCTGATCCACGGTCTGGGCTGGGTACGAACTGGATCCGGGGGACTGCAGTGACCATCTGATCTGGATACAGGCTGGATCTGGTGGTTAAGGTGACCTTGGAATAAGAAAGAAACAGACTAATATTAGCGTAGATGCCATTCTTCTGACGATGCACTGAGTACATTGGGTGTTATGGGAAGTGTTCCCGGTTCCGGTTGACCTAATTAATGCAGCCTAACAACAATAATGTTGATGTATTGATGTGTTATGTGTAAGCAAGGTTAAAGAGATGGGTCTTTAATCTAGATTTAAACTGACAGAGTGTGTCTGCCTCTCAAACAGTGTTGGGTAGATTGTTCCAGAGCTAGATAAGAAAATATTCTGCTGCCTGCGGTTGATTTTGATACTCTAGGTATTATCAAATTGCCAGAGTTTTGAGAACAAAGCGGACGTGAGGGACTATAATGTGATAAGAGCTCACTCAGGTACTGAGGAGCTAAACCATTTAGGGCTTTATAAGTAATTAGAAAGATTTTAAAATCTATACAATGTTTAATAGGGAGCCAGTGCAGTGTTGACAGAACCAGGCTAATATGGTCATACTTTCCGGTTCTAGTAAGGACTTTAGCTGCTGCATTTTGGACCAGCTCGAGGTCATAAACGCATGAATTAACGTTTCAGAATTTGACATTGAGAGCATAGGTTGTAATTTAGATATATTTTTGAGAAGGAAAAAATGCAGTTTTGCAAATGCTAGAGATGTGGTTTTCAAAGGAAAGATTGTAATCAAATAGCACACCTAGGTTCCTAACTGATGACAAAGAATTGACAGAACAGCCATCAAGTATTAGACAGTGTTTTAGGTTATTACACGCTGAGGTTTTAGGTCCAATAATTAACACTTCTGTTTTTTTTTCAGAATTTAGCAGTAAATTTAGCAGTTTATCAAATTGGTATGTTTCGCCGGGCTGCGAAGAAATATAGAGCTGAGTATCATCAGCATAACAGTGAAAGCTAACACCATATTTCCTGATGATATCACCCAAGGGTAACATGTAAAGCGTAAAAAGTAATGGCCCTAGTACTGAGCCTTGTGGTACTCCATATGCACTTGTGATCGATATGATACCTCTTCATTTATTGCCACGAATTGATGGCGGTCAGATAAGTACGATTTGAACCATGCCAATGCACTACCACTAATGCCAACATAATTTTCTAGTCTGTTCAAGAGAATGTTGTGGTCAGCTGTATTGAACGCAGCACTAAGATCCAGTAGCACTAACAGAAAGATACAACCACGATCGGATGATAAGAGCAGATCATTTGTAACTCTAATAAGAGCAGTCTCAGTACTATGGTACGGTCTAAAACCTGACTGGAAATTCTCACAGATACCATTTTTCTGTAGGAAGGAAGATGATTGTGAGGATACAACCTTTTCTGATATCTTTGACAGAAAAGGGAGATTCAAGATTGGTCTGTAATTAATTAATTAGTTAGGGACAAGTTATGTAAGTTATTTTTTTTTTTTTATTTTATTTTATTTTTTTTTTTAAATGAGAGGCTTAATAGCAGCCAGTTTGAAGGTTTTGGGGACATATCCTAATGACAGTGATGAATTAATAATATTCAGAAGAGGACCTGTGTCATCTGGAAGTCTTTTAGTAGCCTATATGGAATAGAGTCTAACATACAAGTTGTTGGTTTAGATGATTTAACAACTTACAATTCTTCTTCTCCTATAATAGAGAATGCCTGATCTGATGCGATACTGCAATTGACGCTACATGGCGACAATTTTGTCTCTAATAGTATTGATCTTGGAAGTAAAGTAGTTTATAAAGTCACTTAACACTGCTATGCTGAGAGGCAAAGTCAACGCATGTTGGTTCTTTATTTTTTGTTAACTTAGCCACTGTATTGAATAAATACCTAGGGTTATGTTTGTTTTTTTCTAAAAGAGTCGAAAAGTAATCAGATCTTGCCGTTCTTAACGCTTTTCTAGGATAGGGTACATTCACGCCAGGCAGTACGAAAAACCTCTAGTTTTGTTTTCCTTCAGCTGCGCTCCATTTTCAATTTTCAAATAAAGAACCAACAGGCATGACTTTGCCTCTCAGCATAGCAGTCATGACTTTATGAACTACTTCACTTCCAAGATCGATACTCAATACTCAATATAATATCGAACCGTTTGGTATGACATCCACGGTTCAATACATGCTTGTGAATTGTAGTTTTTCAGTTTTGCATTTAAATAATTTCCTTCTTTTATTTCTCTCAAAATTTGCTGTGTGTATGCCCGTGATTTCACATGCTGAGATGAGGAAACGCCTCCCCGTTTGTATTTGAAAAAGCAACATTTGCAAAGCATCTTCCCTTCTAATGAAATGCAATGATAAACCTTTCTAAACTTGTTGTCCAACAAAAGAGAACATTATAACTTATTTTTACTTCACAACATCAGTCGAGTGTTTGAAATAACTTCCTTTTGTGATCTGATGTGGCTTCTTATCATAGAATGAGGCAGACAAAAAATTCTATACTGTGTATCGATTAGTAATGGCTTACAAATTTACTTAATCATTATGAAGATACCGAGATGAAAGAACACAGATAAATCATATATTATTGCAGACTTTTTTTTATTACTGTTAATTATTATTAATTAGATGCAAAAAAAAAAAAAAAAACACTGATGTGGCAAGCTATTAGAACCAAACTGAACCAAAAACTGTGTTAAAAACCGACGTATGTATTATACCGTGGACTAACTGTATTGTTGTAAATTCCACGTTTTGCATCCCTTATAGAGGCTTGTTGAAGCTGTATGTGAGTGTTGTGTAAAAATAAATGTAACCAGACAAAGCAGTTTATGAATGTGTATTCTGAAGCAAATCTGATTTAGATGAAGATGAAGAGATGGACTGTGGTTGCTAAAGGTTTCCCCAGGTAGGATGGGAAATGAACACAGATCACCATCCAGTACTTCATAGGCAGTGGCTGGTAATTTTGCCCTGTTAGCTACTGACTACTAATTTAATTTTTAAATTTCATTTACTTATTCTTTCATTTAGTTTTAAAATGATTTATTTCTATATTTTTACATTTATTTTTATGTGTTCATTTATATTTATTTATTTATTCCCAGAAGTATTTATTTCTAGATTTCTTTATTAATTTATTTCTTTTTACTTTTACTTTATTGAATCATTGGTTGAGAGCTACAAATAGATCAGTTTGCTATGGGATGTGATCAACTGGAGAGAGAGTTCCCAAGATATTTTCACCAGATCACATCATGTCAAATAATTCTGTAGTGACTGAATTCAACTACTTCCCCTCACTGTTTTGTCATAAAGCCTGCATGGAACCATTAATGTCATCGATGAGATTTTAGGTCGATGATGATTCTAGGTTAAATTTCTTAGAAACCAACTGCACCAAAAGTTTTAACAGTCTAAATCAGGCCAGGGCTGGATTACCCAATGGACATTATGGGTACAGGCCCAGGGGCCCATGCACACTTGGGACCCAAGCGAGGGAAATAAAAAAAAATGTTGGACTGTCTGTACATGTAGTGCAAAAAGCATGCTTGTTTACACTATTTACACTAGCTTCGCCCACCAGTGTCTGGTTGACACTCAAGATTAAAGAAGACACATTCAGTGGTGTAGGCAGTAGAGAGTCAGACTCACAGTATTGACTTTTGATGCGATTGACCAGGGTTCGAATCTGCCTTTTGCCAATATATAATTACTTACACTCTATGGCAGGGGTGCGCAGTCCTGCTCCTGGAGATCGACCAGGGTTGGAGCTGAACTCTGCAGGAAGGTAGATCTCCAGGAGCAGGATTGAGCACCCCTGCTCTATGGGATCATTCATGAAACACAAGCAGAACAAATTTTTATGTTTATTGTTCATTAAGCAGTTATTTTTTATGCGGTTTGAATGTATGAAAATGTTAGTATTTTTAAAAAGTTAGTTGGTAGGAAAGAAATGTAAACCTGCTCCTTACCTTACCTTTTTGGCAAACTGATGATGCTGAATTTTGATGCACTGCCAACATAGTATTTTATAAGTGTTTTGTTGTTGTTGTTGTTGTTGTTGTTGTGTTTTGTTTCGTTTGTTTTAGTTTTGATATTTTATTTTTTTTGAGTTGATAACTCTTCAACTTTGGATCACTGTCACTTTTTACCCAGTCATCCAGTCAGTAGAGGAGAGGTGGGACAAATGCTATACTGAAACAATGCTGTGTCACCAAAGTATTTTTTAACACCACCAGCTAGCCGTTTTCAGAAGAGCACCTGGCATTTTTCAGCTAGCTAAAATGCTTTGATGGACATGTTAATTTAATATTTATTGTTAGTCATATAGCTTATTAGTCTTTTTTGCATTTATGAAATATACTGGAGCCAAACCTGTAATTCATAGTCGGGGATTGAGTATGTGCGCATGCCCTATTTACGAATGATTGGAATTCATTAACATACACATGATTTAACTATCAAAACTGATGTTTATGAAGCATTTGTAGGGATGTAACGATTCACCCAACTCACGATTCGATTTTGGTTTCACAATACGATTTTCTCACTATATTTTTAACAAAATGAGATACAAGACAAATTATACATTAAATGAAAAGGTGACCTCTTATCATTGCTTTGACAAAATGGTGCACGTTTCTTTGTGAAATTGAAATATAACAAAACTAAATTGACATTTTAAAACAAACTCCAAATCAAAAAAGTAACACAAATTAAAGAAATATTTTCATATAAACAAGCTAAGGCTTTGGCTTTGCTCTTTCCATTTAAAATTAGAGGCAACCACTGCATTTTAATCATGATCCAAACAAAGATGCTGCATACATGCAGAATAAGCAGTTTTTAATCTAAATTAGATTGTATAATTTTTAATTTTGAAGGACTATAGCTGCATAACTAAAACTATAGCTACATAAAAAAAAAATATCTGCACAAGACAAAAACAGCAGAGGGGTTGAATGAGATGCAAATTTACTTGGCACTTATGGAACATCAGCGATAAAGCATTTCCTTGGTTACTACTGTGGACAAAGCAGAGCTGTGCTTATGAAGACTACTGTAATATGCATCGTTCAGGGGCAAGATGAAAATATCATCTACACTTTCCTAAAGACAGTGAGTTCCACTTAAAGATGCATTCATATATAAACTCCTACCCTGCAGTTCTATCATTATTTGTTTAGCATCTCAGCCTATTTGAATTGTCACATATCTGGATCAATTTTCAACCCGGCTCGTGGTGCATCGTTACGCTGATTAGCGTTTGTGAATCCGGAGGAGAGTTTTCAGGAAAGTGTGTTTTACATGCAGGTTACGTTGAATTTACTCAGAGGAGTAAAGAGGAGTTTCCAGTAATCAATACACTATATTTTAAAATCTTGATTGTGCGCATGTGTGTGCCTCTGAATTCTTCGTCAATGTGGGACGCGAGTGGCGCGACAAAATACAGTAGAACCCATTATACACCCCTGGGTGTTATAAACCTTGACTCTGACAACACTGGTGATTATTCTGGGCTTGATGACAACGCTGTGAGGAAGTAAGTAGCTGGATTCAGATGCTTGATTTATATTTGTTTTATCAGATCACTAATTTCTTTATTTATTTTCTTAATATTACATTTAATAATTTGTTTGTTTGTGCAAGATTGGTCCTTAATAGTAGACAACTTATAACTATTTGTCCAATAACCACTGATTATAGCCTAGCATTTGATTTATATTTCACACCAGTGTAACCAAGACCACAGTCACCAGATCTGAATATTATTGAGCCACTTTGGGGTATTTTGGAGGAGCAAGTGAGGAAACATTTTCTACATCAGCATCACGTAGTGACATAGTGAGAATGGCTCAAAAACCCTCTGGTTACTGTGCAGGACTTGTATTTGTCATTCCCAGGATGAAATGATGCTGTATTGGCCGCAGAAGGAGGCCCAACACCATACTGATGGCCTAAAACCTGGTGTTTCAGTTTCATTGTCCAACCCCTGTACTTCCAACTTAGTGGAGTATTTAAGGATATTCTCTTCCTCTGTACTCCTATCCTTTGTAGCTGGTGCTGTTTGAAACAACCTTATAAAATTGTAAAATCTCATATTCCCTCATTAGGAAAACACCTGCCTGAAATGCCTTGTTTGTCATCCTGCAATTATTTCTGTCCCGTAGCTAATACCCCTTTTAACACATTTGCATAATACCTGTCCACTTGGCTACTTTGGCTCTCCTCATTTAAAGGCAGATATAGGGCCAAGAAAAATGTATAAGTATTGAATCAATGATTCAAGTGTATTTTTAAAACTATTTCTCTGCATTTAACCCATCCAAGTGCACACACACAGCAGTGAGTAATGAACAAAAACACACACCGTGCACACATACCCAGGGCAGTGGGCAGCCGTTTTTGCTGCGGCACCTAGAGAGCAGTTGTTGATCTGGTGCCTTGCTCAAGGGTCTAACCTCAGACATGGTATTGAAGGTAGAAGAGAGTGATGTAGATTCACTCCCTCCACCTGCAATTCCTGCCAGTACCAAGACTGGAATCCATGACATTTGGGTTACAAGTCTGACTCTCTGACCTTTAGGCCTCAACTGCAGCCTTAAATTCTTGTTATGTTCTCAACATTGTCAGTGTTAACAGACATTTCATCACCTTAGAATTATAAGGTTCTGTCTGCATTCAGAGCACTTTTGAGATATTGAGCTTCAGAGTTTTTTGCGTTCCATACACTTCTGTAGAGAGAACCATTTTTGTTTTCTAAAAAAAAGGCCCAAAATGTACACAGCTTACAAAAGAAACATCACATAATGTAAATAAGTTGTCACTGAATAAGAATATGTGAATAACTCACTTTTAACAAAAATGTCAGATAGAAACTTATAATTTTAAGGTGATGATTTAGTTCGACTTTATGTAAAGCAATAACACATGTATAATATTACATCTGAAGTGTAAGAGAGGATTCCACTGTGACACATCCCGCACATGGTGCAGTCATGCTTGCAAAGGTGGTTTTGGGTTGGACAGCTTGTGTTTCTTGACTGTATCTGTGGAATTCAGGCTTGAACTGATGTGCTGCAGTAAATCTAACAGGTGCTGTAACAATGTAAACTATCAGAAAAATAGTTTTTGAACATGAAGTCATGTAATCCTATTCTAGTAGACTCCATGGGGCCTTTAATCAAATTGTGTTTATAAGAATGATTTCTGTTCATTACCAGCTGTTTTAAGAGTTTAATTCTCTGTTACTGTTTCTGTTTATTCTGCAGGTGTGTTTGGTGCTGATCAGTATGAGGTGAAGTCAGTGTCAGTGATGGAGGGAGGTTCTGTCACTCTAGACCCTGATCTTACTCAAATAAAGCAATTTAATCTGATAGAGTGGAGGTTTGGAGATCCAGTCATTGCTCAATATGATGGAAATGACATCACCTATCCCAGTCACACTGAGATATTCAGAGACAGACTGCAGCTGGATCAGACTGGATCTCTGACCATCATGAACATGAAAACCAAACACTCTGGACTCTATAGACTAGAGATCAGCCACAGCCAAGGGACATCATATAGAAAATTCAATGTTACTGTCTATGGTGAGAATATGTATTTTTAATGTTTAGATTTCATCAAGTTTCTTTTTGTTTTATTAAAGAAGCTATATGCTTTTCAAAGTATTAGTTTTCCTTTCTATTGTAATGTATCTGTACATGTCTAACACCTGCAGAGTTACAAAATGAATCAATTGTTGATTTACTTTTGGACAATGGTTGACATGTCGCAGAGACACTGTGTGTTTGAATGCGAAAGCAAAACCACTGTAAGCTATATAACCATAAGATGAACTCATCAACCGTAAACCTTCTATTCTAGTGCCAGTAACAGTGTTTAATATGTTTAATCTGTCTGAATTTCTTTTAGAGTCTACATCTGATGCTGGTAAAGCTGAAATGAAGAGCATGTCATTGATTGAGGGAAATCCAGTCACTCTTCAGACTGATGTTCCTCAACTATACGGAGATGAGCTGATAGTTTGGAGGTTTGGAGATGAAGGAAAACTCATAGCTAAAGTTGATATAGAGGCCAAGAGCTCACCATTATATTACGATGAGAGATTCAGAGACAGACTGGAGCTGGAGAATAAGACCGGATCTCTGATCATCACAAACAGCAGAACCACAGACTCTGGACTTTATACAGTGAAGATCAGCAGCAACAAACAGAAGTTTTACCAGACATATTTTGTTACCATCAGTGGTGAGTAACTTAAGTCTTTTACAGTAATGATTGTATATCAGCTGTCTGTTATAGATCAGACACATTCACACTAACATCTAGGGTTGGGAATTGTAAGAAATCTAGACATCTAGTGGTGAAACTCTAACATTAAATTTTATTTCTTTATTTCTTTATTTGTTTGTTTTTACATCAGATATCTTTAGTCTGCTGCCATTTTGGATTTTAAATGCCTTTGCTGAGTTTGCTGTATTTTTAACTTATATACTGCATTAATTAAAAATAATATACAATATGTTTTTTTCCTCCTTTTTAAATTATATATATATATATATATATATATATATATATATATATATAATTTAGAAGTGAATATTGTTTTTAAAAGAGTTATGAAAATGTATGCATTTGTATTGTACGGGTAGCTAATATTTTAATTGCTATCAAAACTTGCAAATTATTGTCGTGGAAATTCCCAAAGCTAATCTGACTTCACCACAGACAACTCAAACAACTACAGTTGTTAATATAATAACTACAGTATCTCGGGCTAATTCCCTGAACTCCCCGAATACTTGCAAAACTATCAAAAGAACTACAGTATCTCAAGCTTATTCCCAGGATTCCCCGAATGCAATATAATCCAATACTTTCCTCAAGTATGGTGACAGCATCCTTAGAACTCCACTTACAGAACAACAATGTACAAATAATTTACTCACCCCCTTGTCACAATGTTCATGTCTTTCTTTCTCCAGTTGTAAAGATTTTTTTTTTTTTTTTTGAGGAAAACATTTAAGTATTTTCCCCATATAATGGACTGATATGGTGCCCCGAGTTTTAACTTCCAAAATGCAGTTTAAATGAGGCTTCAAACGATCCCAAATGCGGTTGTAAACAATCCCAGCCGAGGAAGAAGGGTCTTATCTAGCAAAATGATCGGTTATTTACATTGAAAAAATAAAAATATTTAATAGTATTTAATATATATTAAATACTTTTTATTCTCAAACGCCCTGAACTCTGTGTATTCTGGCTCAAGACATTTAGGGTATGTCAAAAAACTCTGACTGTATTTTCTCCCTCAACTTCAAAAATCACTTCAAAACTGTCCTACATCGCTGCAGAAGTACCGACCCAGTCTTTGCAAAGTCAACATGCAAAAAAGATCAAACACCCTTAACAAAAAAGGTAAAACAGAGATATAGGACGATTTTGAATTTGAGGGAGAACATGAGATGGGAGTTTTTCGACATACTCTAACTGTTGTTAGGGTCAAAAACAGCCTAGGCAGAGTAAGACAAGATGAGCATTAGACATTAAAAAGTATATAAATTGTATTATTTTTATAAAAATAACCAATCATTACGCTAGATAAGACCCTTCTTCCTCAGCTGGGGTCGTTTACAACCACATTTGGGATTGTTTGAAGCCCCATTTAAACCGCATTTTGGAAGTTCAAAATCGGGGCACCATATCAGTCCATTATATGGAAAAAAATGCTGAAATGTTTTCCACAAAAAAAACATAAATTCTTTCGAATGAAGAAAGAAAGACATGAACATCATGGATGATAAGTAAATTTTTTGTAAAATGTTGTTCTGGAAGTGCACTTCTCCTTGTGGCGCCTAGGAAGCAGCTTCGTAAGAAGCTACTATCACTACCTCAATCACACATGAGCACACAGGTCTTTAGCATCTATACACTCTCACTGCCCTTCTCAGCTGTACGCTGTTACCTCAGCCTGAAGAAGGCTCTATTGTCTTCCAACATTATATCACTGTCTTTGTGGTGGTCTTTTAAACGTAGAGTCTTTTCCTCAGCTGCACAGCATACTGTATACCACACACCACTCCCAAGTTGCTCTTTGCAGAAATGAAAGTTTTATTCATGGCCGGGAGCACTCTGGTCATAACAACCAAGACAGACTGTCTGAACAGAAAGATACATGTACATTTATACCTTGTAGTTGAGTAAACAACATCACTCAAGTCTTCTTCACTGTAATTGGTTATACTGATGTGGTCATTAGTTTGTCATATGACTTAGTTCTACTGTTTTAAGCACTTTTTGGGTAAGTATAGATTATTTAATCATGGAAACATGGTCTTTGAGCATCACTCAATCTGCACTTTTCTGAACAAGTCTATATTTAACATACCCTTTTGACGTATTCTAAGGCCATTAAATAAAAGATTTGTTTGAGGACTTTAGTTCTACATCAGCACTTTTAAGTATAGATTATTTAATCATGAAACATGGTCTTTGAGCATCAATGGAATTGAACACAGATTTTTGATTTCCATCACAGAACACCACCATATAAGGGTAAACAGGAACAGGCAGATGCAACAGAAAAAGACAAAACTAAAGTTCATAACCCTGACAGTGACTCTATTCTTTTGAATTTAAAGTGATTTTTAAAAATACATCATTATTGTTATCATCCATCGTGTTAGCGTAATTTATTCTGGTAATTTTAACATGGCACTAATTAAAATGAAAATCTAAAAGTAGATTTGTTGCATTTAGGGAATTTGGGCATCTAAACTGTTCACACATTACATGATTATTGATCTACTCACCAGTGACAGTAACAATGAATCTCATGTATTCGGTTCTTCTGTACTTCCAGAGTAAATGGTCCTGATGTTGTTGATGATAAGATGCCCAATATTCTCATTCAGCACCAGTTTGCTTCTGAAATTCCCATCAGTAACATCACATTCTTTATCTTTTTTTTTTTTTTTTACTGGTCTGAATTCAATGAGGTTGAGAACCTCAAGCCACCACTTTGCCAAGTCACATCTCATCACCTTTCCGTAGTTTAGTATCAGTCTTTAGATGGACAGATCTCCCTTCTGTCCCTGGCACCACCTTTTCTTCAGCTGTCATGTAGAAGCAGAAACAGAAATGTGTTCATATGATCAAGCTTAACTTTACAAAAAGCATGTGTTAGCATGTTAATATCATATTATTAACATGTTTTAAAACATTGCTAGTATGTTTTAGGAAACTGGTAGCATGTTTTAGAAATTTGCTGTAATGTTTTACCTCATTGTTAGCATGTTTTAGCAGTATTGCTGGTATGATTTAACATGTCAGAAACTTTAGTCTCAGAAGACGTTTACTGGCATAACACTTTCTCAAGCCAACATAATCAACAGGCAGGCAAATAATTGCACAATTGTGTCAGAAGTCTTTAGGGAAATTAACTACACAGTCTGCTAAAATGTTTCATTTCTCATCTAATTTCCCATTTACCATAGAAAATGGAAGATGGACTGCACTCATCTGAAACATCAGTGTGATCAAACCCAGATCTTAATGTGCTGCAAAACTGACAGTATATTTTCTCTTGGTTAATTATATTATTGATTACGACACATTATTATGCATTAAACTCTTCCGCAGCACAATAAAACTCTTGTATCAGCTGTAATACTTACCCACTTGTTTTTGTAGTTTAGAAATCCTGTGGCTAAAGTAAGTCACAACTGCAGCTAAAATCGCAACCACCAGCAGAACAGCTAAAGGTATTCCAACTGTGACAGCTTTAGATGGACCCGGATCAGGAACAGGCCTAGCTAAAAGGAGTGAATGATTACAGGACAAAATGTTTATCATGATTCAGATCTTGTTGACATGTATAGATAAGATTTAGTGTATTGTGACAGGCCAAAACATGATTTTACACTGGCGTTGGGCTTGTTGTTGTAGCCGATGTTACTAGTTTGGGGAAGTTCTATTTCCCGATTTCTACCAAGGAGGTGACCCTAACCCATCTGTGACTGTGCCCTCGTACTGCTATTCCTCCCCTGCCCCTCTGGAAGTCTGTGCATATTGGTTTGTATCTGTACCCATTTTAACCCTTTCACACGTGTTTAAAATATTCTAGCTGAGCCCCCAGGGTGAGTTTATTTTTAGGCGACTGTTATTTTAGAATGTATCGCCCAGAGATGCTCACAAGTCTCTGAGCTAGAGTCCAAGTCAAGTCTCAAGTCTCTGAGCTAGAGTCCAAGTCAAGTCTCAAGTCTTTGAGCTAGCGTCCAAGTCAAGTCTCAAGTCTCTGAGCTAGAGTCCAAGTCAAGTCTCAAGTCTCTTTATTATATTAAGTCTCTGGTTATAATAAGTGTTGCATCACGTACAGCGACCCATCCAACACTGCATAGCTATATATAAGGAATTCAAAGCATGTAATATGTTATAATGACTCCTTTATCTATTAGCATACAGTATCAGCTTTGATTTTGGTATATAATCAGTGTAAACAGGCTATTGCAACATGACAAAAACACCAAGAATGCTTTACTTTTAAGTTAATATCTGTATTTTGCCTTGTAGCATGAACACACAGTACAGTACAGACCAAAAATTAAGAAAGACCAAATATGGTCAAACATCACATAGTGCTCCTAATTTAAAAAAATTAGTAGCACAATCAAAATTTTAGGAGCACATTCTAAACAATAATCCAAAAATCTGATAAAAAAAAAATTTGCCTTCCCATTATGAGGTGATATTTGACTCCTTAAAGTGATTTACAAGGGAATTTAACTTTTGTTTTTACCTTTTTTTATATGTTTAATGAGGCTCAGAGGTGGCAGAAGTGCAATCATATTCCTAAATTCATTGTTGAGATTAATGTTTTAAATATATATATATTTTTTTTAATACAGAAATGTTAAATGATTTAAATAACTGCCAGCAGGTGGCGGCAAGAGACTGATTTAATTACTGAATCATATCATTCATTTGATTCGTTCGAACTGCTGCTTCATTTAGGAATAAAGAGTGGCTGTCTTTATGAATGGGAAATTGAATCATTTCACTAGATTCGTTTTAAAAACGAGTTCATTCATAAACGAAACACCGCTGTGTTTGAATGGAGATGCGCAGACTACTTTTGACGACGAAATAGAGCAAAATCAGGCAATAGTGTTACAGTCAGACAATGAAAGTCACTTAATAATAACATCTTGTTTATTTAACTGCTGTATTAAATCAGTATCTCATTTACAAACTCCCTTAAAATTAGTAAAAGCTTAGTTCGCGATATCACAAAGCTCTAATATAATCAATGACGCTGTCTATATTGAATCTTTTATCCTCATATCACATATTTTGCATTGAGCACTTCTTCTGTTTGGGCCGTCTTGTTTGAAGTTTTAAAATCCAAAGCTAACGATGAATGGCACAGCAGTCGACATGTTTGTTCGTTGTCCTCTCATGTGTGGCGGCCGCGCCTAAAATAAAAAAATAAAAAATGTGTGGCCGCGCCCGCGCGCAGCAGATACACGTCGCGTGTTACATGGGCAGGTTATAGGTAATGGAGGGAGGAGCGGTGGAGGATGGGAGATGCAGTCCGAGATGTATAGTGACAGTCAGAGTGCGTAAGTGATGCGAGAGTGACATCTGGTGGTTGGTGGACAACGGGACACAGACCAGATTCGTGACATAGCCCCCCCCCCAAGGAGCGGCTTCCAGACGCTCCAACAGAGTAACAGTCCAGGGGAGCGGTGGGGCGGGAGCGAGACAGGGCGAGGGCTGGAGGACCAGGTCCCTGCGGAGGACCCGGTGATTGAGGCAGGACCGGCAGCACCAAGGCCCTCCAGGACGGAGCCGGGGGCGGAGCATGAGGCACAGGCGTACTCCAGGGCGGAGCTGAAGGTAGAGCAGTCCTCCGGGGCGGCACTGGAGGCGGAGCAGGACTCCTCCACGGCGGAACCGGAGGTGGAGCAGGATTCCTCCAGGGCGGAACTGGAGGCGGAGCAGGACTCCTCCACGGCGGAACCGGAGGTGGAGCAGGATTCCTCCAGGGCGGAACTGGAGGCGGAGCAGGACTCCTCCAGGGCGGAACAGCCCTCTGGGGCGAAACAGGAATCTGCGTCACGGTCTGGGACCTGGGGAAAGCAGGGACAGAGGAGGCAGACAGAATAGGGGGAGAGGGCGCAGCAGCCCCCCAGGGCGGAACAGGAGGCGGAACAGGAGGCGCTGCAGCCCTCCGGGGCGGAACAGGAGCCTGCGTCATGGTCTGGGACCTGGGGAGAACAGGGACAGAGGAGGTAGACAGAATAGGGGGAGAAGCAGAGAGCTTGTAAGGGGACGCCCCCTCCATAAGAGGTTCTACAGCTGACGCTGACACCTCTGGAGGCATTGGCGCAGCTTCTCCGACGGGGAAGGCCTCTGGGGCAGACTCGAGACCAGACGGGACCTCTGGAGCAGACTTGAGATCAGACGGGAGCTCTGGAGCAGGCTTGAGATCAGACGGAAGCTTTGGAGCAGGCTTGAGATCAGACGGGAGCTCTGGAGCAGGCTTGAGATCAGACGGGAGCTCTGGAGCAGGCTTGAGATCAGACGGGAGCTCTGGAGCAGGCTTGAGATCAGGCGGGAGCTCTGGAGCTGGCTTGTGGCCAGGCGGGATCTGGGACGGAGCAGGAAACCGCGTTATGGCCTGGGACCTGGGAAAAGCAGAGACAGAGAAGGCTGACAGAACAAGGGGAGAAGCAGAGAGGTTATTGGGGGATGCCGCCTCCATGGGAGGATCTACAGCCAAGGCTGACACCTCAGGAGGCATTGGCATGGCTTCTCCAAGTGAGGGGAGCTCTGGACCCGACTTGTGACCAGACGTGGCCTCAGGGATTGACTTTGGAACAGACGTGACCTCAGGAGCTGACTTGTGAACAGGCGTGGCCTCAGGGGCACAGTGTGCAGCCCACACACACCAAATGGCAACCGCCATTAAAGGAAGAGCAGCATCGGGAGGTTGTGGTGGGTCCAGTACGCTGGCTATCATGATAGGCCGTGATCTTGGGATGTCTGACGAGATGTGACTTGACTTAGGGTCATCGGACGGGGCGTGACCTGACTCTGGGCCGTCGGACGAGACGTGACCTGACTCTGGGCGGTCAGACGAGATGTGGCCTGACTCTGGGCGGTCAGACGAGTCGTGGCCTGACTCTGGGCGGTCAGACGAGACGTGGCCTGACTCTGGGCGGTCAGACGAGACGAGGCCTGACTCTGGGCGGTCAGACGAGATGAGACTTGACTCTGGGCCGTCAGGAGGGACGAGACTGGACCCTGGGCCGTCAGGCGGGACGAGACTCGACTCTGGGCCGTCAGGCGGGACGTGACTCGACTCTGGGCCGTCAGGCGGGACGTGACTCGACTCTGGGCCGTCAGGCGGGACATGGTGAGGCTTTGGACAGATAGACGAGACGTGACTGGGCTCTGGAAGGTCAGACGAGACACAACTTGGCTCTGGGCGGTCAGACGAGACGTGACTTGACTTGGTAGGAACAACTGGAACATGACTTGACTTGGCTGTGACTTGACTTGACTTAGTAGAAACAGCAGCTGGTGCAGGTTCAGAAGAGGCAGACACGACCCTGACCGGTTGTGGCCTGGCTGACGTGGCGTTAGCAGGCGCTGGCTGGGCTGACGTGGCGTTAGCAGGCGCTGGCTGGGCTGACGTGGCGTTAGTGGTTATCTTAGCGTCAAGCTCTGGCGTGGCAGCCATCTTTGCGACAGGCTCTGGTGTGGCGGCCCTCTTGAGCAGTGCAGACTCGGACTCAGGAATGATGGCGGAAGCTGGACTGGACTTGGAAGCTGGACTGGACTTGGAAGCTTGAGCTGTAGCCTGACTTGACTCTGGAGCAACAGCAGCAGCTTGACTTGGCTCATGAGGATCTGCTGTAACCTGGCTTGACTCAGGAACAACAGATGTAGCGTGACTTGACTCAGGAACAACATGGCTTGACTCAGGAACAACAGCTGTAGCGTGACTTAACTCAGGAACAACATGGCTTGACTCAGGAACAACAGCTGTAGCGTAACTTGGCTCGTGGGGAACAACTGTGACTTGGCTCGACTCGTGGAGAACGGCAGCTGTGTCTTGACTTGAGCCAGGGGTAGCCGCCGCAACATGGAGCGCCACTTTAGCCGCCCAAACTGTTATTAGGGGTGTATCCAGCACGTGGGCCATCATGACCACAGGTGGCGTCCGGGTGTTGACCACAGGTTCTGGAATGGCGTCCACATTGTGGAGTGGCTTGGAGACGGCAGCCATCTTGTGCAGTGGCTCTGGAAAGATGGCTGTAATTTGACTTGCGACAGGGGCAATGGCTCTGACTTGACTTGACGCAGGAAACACAGCTCCAGCTTGATTTGACACAGGAACAACAGCTGTAGCTTGTCTTGACTTGACAACTTGACTTGACTCAGGGGAAACAGCTGCAGCTTGACTTAACTTGGAAACTTGACTTGACTTTATGGCTCTGATATGGCAGCTGTGACGTGACGAAGCTCTGTTTTCACCGCCATCTTGTGAACGGGCTCCGCCGTCGCCTCCATCTTGTGAGCGCACGCCGGCGCCGCCGCCATCTTGCAAACGGGCACCGCAGTCGCCGCCATTTTGTGAGCGCGCGCCGGCGCTGCCGCCATCTTGTGATCGGGCACCGCAGTCGCTGCCATTTTGTGAATGGGCTCCACTGTCGCCGCCCTCTTGCCTGCGCACACCGGCGCAGCCGCCATTTTGTGCACGGGCTCAGCTGACGCCATCGTAGCTTGGGCGCGCTCCGACACGGCCGCCATCTCGCGAGCGATCCAGGCGGAAAACTTGGTTTTGGCGTCGTGATCCGGCGTAACCACCAATCTGCGAGCGGGGTGCGGAGCTGCCGCGTCCGCGTTGTCCCCCACAGTACACGGCGAGCCCACACACAATAAGGCAAAGTTCATAAATTCCGCAAGAGACGAACGCGGACCCTCGCGTCTCAGCCTCGCCCTTAAAGGCTGATTTACGCCATCACAGAAAGTTTCAATAATTGTACAGTCCGGGAGGGTGGAATAATTTGAAATGGAAATAAACTCACGGGTGTACTGCTCGAGTGTGTGTGATCTCTGTTGGATCCGAAATAAAGTCCTGTTGGTGTCCATATCTGCAGAATGTCCGGGTGAAAAGCTGCTGGATCCTTTTGTGTCGGTTGGTTCTGTAACATGATGAACGAGACGAGAGGCGAGCGGATCCATATGCAAGCTTTTATTTAAATCGCGAGACAAAGACATGGTCGTACAGGCTGGGTCGAGACGGGAGCAGACAGGAATATCAAAGGCAGTGGGAGAGAGTAATCCAATAAACGTGAGCAATAGTCCAAAAGGCAGGCGGCTAGACAGTCCAAACGAGAAACCAGGCGAGAGAACAAAACCAGGAACCAGGAACGAGGAAACTAGGAAACGCTAACGATAACAACAACAGGATAATACAACCAACCGTGAAGTGCACTGAAAAGGAGCGGGGTTTTTATAGGGCGCCTGATTGGTCACGGGGACTGACGCAATAAGAGCGGTGGAGGATGGGAGATGCAGTCCGAGATGTATAGTGACAGTCAGAGTGCGTAAGTGATGCGAGAGTGACATCTGGTGGTTGGTGGACAACGGGACACAGACCAGATTCGTGACATCAGTAGATGGCAGTAAGGGACTGTCTTAATGACTTGGACAATTAGACAATCATTCATTTACTGCTGATTCATTCAGTTTTCAAATTCTGTGACTCACCAAATTATATGACACTGGTGCACTTAAATAGATGCATCATAGAAAACAAGGTTTAACAAAATCTCACACTTAACTTACAGCATTATGGTCAGTTCACACTGGTTGGGTCAGTGTGTTCCCCCAGTTGAGAGTACAGCAGTGTGAATTGGCTTGTTGGTGCTTTGGGGAAAAAAACAAAACAAAACAAAACAAAAAAAACAAACAAAAAATAAAATAAAAATACTTAAGAGAGGCCTAAGAGAAATTAAAATTCATATCCTAAATAAGGCACATTCCCTATTCCTGCAATATTCATGTTTATGTTCCTGAGTAAAGTCTGCATGCACCAAATTCTGAGGAGAACAAATAATATGCTACTGAAGAATATTTCAATTTAGTCATCTATATACAGTATGTTTGGAAGTCAAATCCTTCTTAAAATATCTAGTAAATTACTTACTGACCCTCCTGAAATTACAGTACAATTTTTATCAATATTTTTTTTAGCGTGATCAAAACATGTTTGAAATCATTTGAGCTAATTTTCACACTCCATAAGTGAAGTCACCGATTAACAGTACAGCCCATACTTTTAGGTTAAATAACGTTAGTTTACTTCCGTTCATTTACAAAACTATAAAAAACCTCATCTACACATAATATGTGAATAAAAGCAAAAACTTTATTAAATAAGAGCTAAAGTCAAATAAGTTAGCCTAGATCTTATTGTTAGCCTAATGGTTGAGATGCTAACAGACTTTTTCCGAAGGGGGCTAAAGCATTCAAAGTGGAAACTTTTGTCATGGCTCAATAATCCAGGATTGGGATGGTGAAAGGAACAGAAGAACCAGAAGACCAGAGATCAGGCAGAGATCTACTGATGCCTCTGAGGAAACAGATTTACCTAATGTTTTAGCTAAATAAAACATTTTCATCATTTACTCTTATGTTGTTCCAAACCTGTAAGACTTTTGTTCATCTTTGAAACATAAATGTAGATTTTTTTAATGAAATCTGAGAAATTTCTGTCCCTCCATTTCACAGTTTATTTAGCTACCACTTTCAAGCCTCAGAAAGGTAGTTAAGAGATCATTAAAGTAATCCATGTGACTCCAGTTGTTTAACCTCAATTTTATGATGTGATGTTTTGTGTGCACAAAAAACACAAAAAGCATTTTTATTCACAAAATAACACGTTCACGAGAGCACCATGATGCATCAGTGTTGTGTTGGTTTGAGAGCTGGCCATCTCATGGCGCTTTTGTGAAAATGCGTTGGAGATACATAATTTGTAAATAAAGACGTAATTTTATTATTGTTGCTGTTTTTTGCGTACACAAGGCATCTGTTAAAAATATCTTCATTTGCATTCTGCACAAAAGGGTTTTATGGGTTTGGAGCGACAAGAGGGTAAGTAATTAATGACCACCCCCCCCCCCCCCCCAAAAAAAAAAAAAAAAAAACAATGACACTGTTTTCCAAATAATAATGGAATAATAATCAGAAATGTTTCTTGAGCAGCAATTCATATTAGAATGATTTCTGAAGGATAATGTGACACTGAAGACTGGAATAATTATGCTGAAACTGTAGTTCACAGGAATAAATTACCATTTACAATATATTCATATAAAATATATTTAAGTTTTTTTTTTTTTTTTTTTTTTTTTTTTTTTTTTTAATGTATGTATTTAATGTGTCAATAAATGTTTTGGTACTATTTTGTGAATTCTCTTATTTTGAAAGTAATTATGAATATGAAATAAAAATATAATCCGTGCTGGCCCGTCCAACAGGCGATACAGGTGGTCGCCTAGGGTCCCACTTTAATGGGAGGTTGTCGATTGGATTTTTAGGTGCGTTCGACGTGAAACATCCTTGTTTATAATCAAAGTACCGCATGAGCTATAGAGCGCAGACAGCTCTGCATGTTTTCAAATCGCTCTTGCGGTACTTTCATGTCATACACCTGTCGGTGTGCGCAGCGCAACTTCAAGCCGCACTCACCTTCTGACTACATAGGGTGATGCGCCAGGGCTGTACAGTGCAGCACATGTGTTGAACGTATGACAAAATCAGTCTGTGCAATCAAATTTACCTCAGTAGAACGTGTGCATGGATTTGACATGGGTTTGAGTCTGTTTACAAACCTGTTGTCTATTGAGATGAATGACATTTTTTTTTTGCTTCAAAGTCATTTAATAACATCAGTCGAGTATTTGAAATAACTTCCTTTTGTGATCTGACGTGGTTTCACATCCCAAAATGAGGCAATATCATTATTTTATATAGTGATAAAGGCTGTTGATTAGCATTGCATTGCATCTATAGTTTATTCATATAAAAAAAAAAAAAACAGATGTGGCTTGAAAAACAGAGAGAAACTATTTAATTGCAATGTCACAGATATGTCTCCATGTTTCATCAGTTAAAACATCTCTATCTGAGTTTTATTCAGCTACGCGAAAGTGTATACCTTTGTCCGTAGTAGGGATTTCCTGTATGAATGAAACATTATAGAGGTATGCACATAACTCATGGTTGTTTTCCTCCTTCTCAGTGAATGCATAAGCTTTTCTGAAAAAAAAAAAAAAAAAAAAAAGAGAGAGATTTTTAATCATATTATAGTATATCCTTATACCTTTCTAAACATTTATAGTTAGGCCTCCTCCATGTTAACAGGTCATTAGCAATTATTTTTTTTTTTGTTTGTTTGTTTGTTTGTTTTGTTTTGTTTTTATTTAGTAATAACAATAATCAGAATTAGTCATATCAATAAAAACAAAATTTTGGCCTAATTGTGTGCAGCCCTACAAAAAGGCACAACAAACTCAGTGTTCTTTATCATTTTTGGTCATTTTTGAAAACCTTTCTTGTTACAGTTCAGATGTTATTGTTATGGTTTAGATTTTGGAATTCACTTAAAATTGCCTCTCAGAATAGTCTCTCAAAATTAAGTCTTTTTACACATTAATGCTATTTTTAAATTATTTGAAATGAAAGTATAATAGAGAGATTAAAGTGAAGTTATGTTACAAATGGAATCCAAACAATATATTTCCAGAGCTGGAAAAAAAGATGTTTTGACTGCTATATACATAATATTTATTGCTGTAGTACTTGTTTTATACATGCAGTGATGCCCATGATGAGACCGGGATCCAATTTCTAATGCAAGTTTTTTTTTTTTTTTTTTTTTTTTTTTTTTATCAATCAAAACAAAACAATCAAAATAATCTGCATTTTATCATTTATGAATTTTAGTAGGCCTATGTTTATTTTGTTTATGCTCTGTTTATTTTATTTTGTTTTTGTGTATAATTCGCTTATATTTTATTTAATTGTGATGCATGTGTATCTGTTTATTCAAGCTCACTTGCACTCCTATTTTTATTTATTTGTTTAAATATTTTTACATATGTTTGTTGCACATTCACACTTAATATCATTTTATGTGCTTTCTCTTCACTCGTCAAATTTCTATGACACACTGCCCTAGTGGGGCCCATTTTCATTATCTTGCCTAGGGCCCCACAAACCTACAGGGCGGCACTGAATATAATGAATTCACGGTTGAAATTAGGCCTGAAAAAGATGTCTTTTTAGCTTTTACTTTACAACCACATTTGGACGTAATTCGGATGTCTTTGTATAGACGTCTTTTCACCTTTCACTTTTTAACCAAATTATAACCAAATTAAAGGGTGCGTATACCCTGACCTGTTCGATATATACTCATATTTTAACACATAAAACAAGGTCACCATTAGTCTGATAATAAAATAATAGTTGGTTTTGTGGTGTCAGAATCATTTGTGCACATTTTTATTTAAATTTAAACCATAATCAAACACATCTGAACCAGCAAATCAAGGTTTTTCAGGATCACAGAGTTGAAGACCTATAATATAACTCATCTGTTTTTCTAACGTTGCTTTTTTTCTCTCTCTCATAAGATAGTCTCTGTTGTAGTTTTACTGAAGTTGTGATCCAACTGGTCCTCTCTGCACTGGTGTGCATGGCCGGGATGGTCATTCTGGTTTATGAATTCAGAACCAGAAGTCTTCAACAGAAAAACAGCCACAACAAGCACTGATCCATCAGATGTAGATTTCCTTAAATGACTTACAGCCTTGGACATTCAAGTTACAAAGTATCCGCTTTTATGTTAAAGTTACAAATCTGCCTTTTTTTTAACGCACTGCTTTTAATCTAACAATAATCACTATGAGACTAAAATGTTAAAAGGATAATAAATATATGGCTCTGTATGTGTCTTTTACTAACATCTGCAATCTCTCTCGATGTGTAAATATTCTTAGAAGATGCTGTGCAAGATATATCTGATATGCAAAAATTTATATGCAGTATATGTTATATTGTTTTATATATTGCTATATAACTTTTTTATCCATATGAAATAAACATGCTTTCATATAAATAAATCAAAAATTGGCCTCATTTCTGACCACTGGGAAAAGAAGAATATCATATTGCTAACACGCCATATAGTTCTGTTCACTGTTGAATTGATCTTTAATCTGTTAGTCTCGATCATTCAAAGGTAAAAACATTCCATGAACAGTTTTGCATTGTTTATTACTTGACTATTACTTGACTAATAAAATAAAATGTGTTTTAAAAACTATTTAGGCATGCCATCTTTATGTAGCTTCCACTTGAGCACCAAAAAAAAAAAAAAAAAAAAAAAAAAAAAAGACTAATAAAACTTTTGAGAATGGCATTTGTACACCATATGCCACTGGTAATAACATAATTACTTTACAACTCATTTTTATCCAATAAATATTACACAACCAGGTCATCTAAAAAGAAAACGTCTTGGTTACGTATGGTAACCCTCGTTCCCTGATGGAGGGAACGGAAACGGTAGCTGTACATGGACCTTGGGTGTAGAAGCAAAAAGGTGCCTATCCAGGCCTCCTTGGAGGAGGGATAGCACAGATTTGATGCTGCATCTCCATGGGTTCTTCCCTTAGGAAGAACACCTGTGCCATTTCCAGGACGTATCACCACCTAGTGGAGGAGGCTCAATCCTGTATAAGGTGCTTACCACTGCGGGTGGAAGCTTTCTGGGGACTTCCTGGTCACGTCAAGGGACCATAGAAGGAAGTTCTAGAGATCTGGGCGTGGGTGCCAGATTGTACCCTTCCCCCTGAGAAAGGAGGTTATTTCTCAGAAGGATGTGCCAGGAAGGGATGGATGGTAGGAACATGAGCTCAGAGAACAAGGTTCTGTTCGGCCGAACAGGCCTACCAGAAGAATCTGTTCTGTGTCCTTCCTGACATTGCACAGTATTTGTGCAACAAGGCTCACTGGGGGATAAGCATGCTTGCGTAAGCCACTCAGTCAGTTGAGTGCCAATGCTTCTGTACCGAGGGAGAGCCTCAGTCAGGCCGTACCACCCCTGGCAATGAGTGGATTCTGGTGAGGCAACAGATCTACCTGTGCCTGGCAAAATTGACTCCAAAACAGCCAGACCGTCTGAGGGTGGAGCCTCCACTCACCTCGGAGCGAACTTGTCGCCCAGAATGTGAGTGGCACACAGAAGCTTGAGTCTGTGCTGGCTCCAGAGCAGGAGATGGTGGGCCAGTTGTGACATGCGAAAGAAGCGTACACCATCTTGGTGGTCACTGTGTTGTCTGTGCAGACCAACACATGCTTACCCTGAACAAAGGCCAAAACCTCTTCAGGGCCCGAAGCACTGTCAGCAACCTCAGGTAATTGAATACCAAAGCAGCCGAGGGCCTCTCCGGACCCCTGAGGCTGCATGCCCGTTGCACACGGTGCCCCAGCTTGACTTGGAAGCAACTGTTGTGACACAGTGCGTCTAGACACTTGTTCCAAGGGCAGCCTTGCCTGTAGAAGCAAAAATGTGTTCCCAAGGGCTGAAGGTTTGCAACACAGAAGTGTGACTTACACATGATGTGTGCCTGGGTGCCACACCCATCTTGGGACTCGGTATGAAGTCAATGCTACAGCGGCTTCATATGCATCAGGTCCAGCAGCGTGACCACGGCTGAGGATGCCTTATGCTCCAGGAGCCTTGGAACATAAAAAGCTGTACTGAATCTGAGTGCGCTCATGCACTACAGTACTGACTATGCACAGTCTTAAGAAAGACGCAAGAACAGTGACCGAGTCCACACAGAGAAAACAGAAACCCTGTACTGAGGAGAGTTTACTCTTTTCCCAAATGACCTGAAGTCCCAATCGAGCCAGGTGATTGAGAACCACATCCCTGAAAGTGACCTTTGTGAAGGTGCGGGCGACAGGTATAGGCTGCAGGGAGAACCTTGTACTGAGGAGCCCGACCTCGAGACAGAGTCTTGGAAGGATCAAGACATGACAGTACGCGTCCTTCAGATCCAATGCCACAAACCAATCTTGAACCCTGACACATGCAGGAATGTGTGTTTAGGGGTTAATATTTTGAATGGGAGCTTAAAAAGGAGGAAAACCTTGTCAGGGTTCTCCCCTGACAGTCTTGTCTGTGTTGTCTTTGTTTCATGTTTCTATGTTTGTGTTGTGTCTGAGCACATGGCTCTGTCTTTGTTGTTGTTTGCCATGTGCTCCCCTTGTCCTGCCTCCTTGTTACACTTTGCCACGCCCCCTTGTTTAGCTCTCGTTTGTCTGAGTGTTCTCACCTGTTCCTCATGTTCTCTGCACCTTTATATTGTTCTCCCTTTCCCTCTTGTTTTGCCAGTTCATTGTTCTACTTTGCTGTGCTATAGTCTATGTTTGCTAGCTTTTCTTCTTGTTTGTGATACTGATCATTCCTCGCCTTGTTGTTCACTAAATTCTGTCTCTTGTCCGTGTTTAGTCTAGTCCAGTCCTGTCTTGTCCTTCAGGCCGAGCTCCTGGTTTGCTCCCTCATCTGCAACGCAGCCAGACTTGTGCAGTGCC
The DNA here is from genome assembly GCF_022985175.1 of Labeo rohita. Lineage (NCBI taxonomy): Eukaryota > Metazoa > Chordata > Actinopteri > Cypriniformes > Cyprinidae > Labeo > Labeo rohita. The sequence continues at coordinate 335,038 of NW_026127131.1, forward strand.
TGTGTGAGAACGTGTGTGGAGCAGTTATATCCTGTGTTCCTGTTGGGGGACCATTGTTAACATCTAGCCTCCAGCTGTGCTGGCTGCTCTAGCCCTTAGCCATCCTGGGTTGGGCCCAGCGGCCACTCTTGCTCTGCCTGTTGCCCCTGTCTCTCGTCATCACCTATTGTTTGGACTGTGCACTGCTCCCCTCCTCACCTTCTCTTTTGTCCTGTCAATCATTCTGTTAATAAACTGTCACAACTCATTCTGCTTTTAAGTCCTCCTTCAGATATCATGACAAACCTGGTACCGTAACGTTTCATTTTTTTTAGTACCGACTTGGTACCAGGTCTTTTGACAACACTAGTAAGGAGGGATTTCCACTTGAAGAATCACAGCATTCTCGGCTATGCCTTTGCCAACATGCAGAGAAACCAGGTGAGTGCCCAATACATCCTGGTCTGCAGACTCAGCATCTGCCCGTCTCATGGAGGGCCATAGCGCTGTAAGATAACCGAGAGAGGGGGACATTCTTACTGACCAGGCAGTGACTGTCTGCGGGAAGACAGATGGTCGGAATGGGTCCGAATCCATCTCTCATCCCCAGGTCGAGAGTGGATCTAGGTAGGTAAGTTAGCCTGCCTCCTTGGGTTGCCTGTCTGAGGAAAAACTAGAAACCTACTAACGAGCTGATGTTGCCACCTCCCACAAAAACTTTGACTGTTGGGCAGGTCCGGCTGTTGCAGGGCCTCAGGAGTTCTGCAGGGGGCCGCCCATGGCGACAAGCAGACGGGGGTTGTCGGGGATACGGGGACAAAATTATTGGACATCCAATCTTTTACATTTTTAACACACTCTGTTAACTTTGATAATTTAGAAGTTTCATCTGGTCTTGTTGAAATATATAGTTGAGTATCATCAGCATAACAATGGAAACTAATCCCGTATTTGTAATAATATTACCAAGGGGCAGCATGCACTCTAAAAATGCTGGGTTAAAAACAACCCAATTTGGGTTATTTTGGCAACCCAGCACTGGGTCAAAAAGGGACGAACCCAATGCTGGGTTGTTTCGACCCAGCGAGTTAGGTTGAATTATTGACCCGGCATGCTGACCCCATCAGCTCAGCAAAGGTGTGCAACATCTTTGACATTATCCAGGGTGGCCTCCTCCTTTAAAATCACTGTTGCATCAGTTTTGGGGAAAGATCATTTCTCCTTTTTGTCCAGCATTCATCCCAGTCACCACCTGTTCTTCATCAGTGGCCTAAAAGAGAAAAACATTTAAAAAAGAAAACATTTAGTTAAAATGTAACCATTTTCAAACAGAGGTGCATCCAATACTGTAAGGATAGGTAACTAGACTGTTTTATAATTTCAACCATTGTGCAGTTGTTTATTGTCTTTGTCTACCACAGTGCTCTAGAATAGCAGACAACGATAACATTTATTTTCTAAAAGATAACTGCCATCAATCTTAAAAGAATGAAGATGTCTTTTACCTTTGGCCTTTTAACCTCTACATAAATCATTCTTTTACACTTAGTCAAAAAAAAAAAAATGATAACATGAAATTATGACCTTTACTTGCCTTCTCTTCTGAAGAAGCTGAGAAGATCGCATCCTCACACAAGCAGGCTTCTGTGTCGTTCACTCCAAAGTTGGTTTAGATTCTGCAATGAAAAACACAGACATCAGTGGTTTAATTAAAATGTGAACAATTCATCATACTGTTGTTGCATCAAAATGTGAAGTAAACAAGCAGGAGAAAACAGAAACATTTATTTTCTACAAATAACTTGCATCAGTCTCAAAAGAATTAAGTGCTCACCTATGTCTCTGGTTTTCTACATAATGTCTCTGGCTCATCTACATAAAACTTTTTTTTACTGTTAGACAAAAAAAAATTGATAACATGATATTATGACCTTTGCTTGCCTTAAACCTTTGAGTTCTGCAATGAAAAACACGGACACCAATGGTTTAAATAAAATGTGAACAAGTCATCATACTATTGTTGCATCAAAATGTGAAGTAAACAGGCAGAAGACAACAGAAACATGTATTTTCTAAAATAACTCACATCAATTCTGAAACAATGAAGCTCTCCTATGTCTCTGGCTTTCAACATCTACAAAAAAAAAAGCAAACATTCTTTTACTACTAGTCAAAAAATATATAATATGGAATTATGACCTTTACTTGCCTTATACCGTCTTTCCCCCTTTCTAAAGAAGCTCAGAAAATAGCCTCCTCACACAAGTAGGCTCCTGTGGTGTTAGCCTCAAAGTTGGTTTGAGTTCTGCAAATAATGGACATCAGTGGTTTAAATAAAATGTGAACAAGTCATCATACTGCTGTTGCATCAAAATGTAAAGTAAACAGGCAGGAGTTTAATCACGGAAAAAATAGTTTACAAACTAACATGTAAATCTGTTAATAATCCTCTATTAACACCTAAATCTTCTGTAAATATGACATATGAAACTCACAGACGTTGTATTAAAGTTATCTCTTCCATTCAGTAGAAGAGGCCGTTAAGACTATTAAGTGTTGCATAAAGCCCCTTATCTGTCATTTCCCTAAGTATAACATAAGGTATAACATAAGTTCTTCACATGTAGCACCCCCATTAATACCCTTATGGGGTAAGGCTAACCTGAGCTCTTTTAAAATCTGATGTATGCTCAAATCTCTGTTATTCTAATAAGGGCAAAAGATTAAACGGGTTGCTGGTGATCTCAACTAAACTTACTGTAGCAAAAAGAAATAGGAATTGGAAAATTCGCATATCCCTGTATCTATTTCTCCATCTCTCTGCGCATGTGTATTTCCATCCGGGCTAACGTCATTCCTTTTTTTTTCTGCACTTTCACAATATGCCTATTTAACTTTCACTTAATGAAATAAAGTAAACATTTTACATGTCAAATGACAAGAACAATATGTATTTCTTTTACAGAACTGGAAAAAATATACAAAATAAAATAAACTAATTTAACAAATTGCTGACTTATGACTCATTTATTATATTACCCCGTTTCCACTGGGTTACATACATATGCCTTGTTTTAGCAAACATTTATCTTATGAGCTTTATCTTACTCATTTATCTTACTCTTTAAAGTCTATTTCCAAAAAAAAAAAAAAAAAAAAAAAACATGCAAAACTGGCAAAATTGAAAAAGTAGCTTTTTACATTGTATCTAACTCCGTTATTTACACTATTAATACATATACAATGAAAATGCTCTTTAAAAAAAAAAAAAAAAAAAAAAACTTCAAGAATCCATCTCAGGAAACAAAGATGAATTCAATCACCATCACTATGATTGACATTCAAGACATGTAATCAGAGTTCTGCTATATAATTAGATCTTTTAATATTTCCTGATCAAACACAAATTGCTGAACAATATACTGAACATTTTTCACAGAAACGTCTAGTGATGATTATCAGAACAAATCTGAATCAAACACACGTGATCTCATACCTAAATTAGAAATATATGTTTTTATTAGGTTATGTAAATTTTGAACACTTAAGACAAGGATTTACAAATTTTCCAGTTTCTATGGCCTTGTTTTTCCATATTCGTTCACTAGTTGTCGCTCCAGCAGGATCCTTATAAACCGCTTTAAAATGACTGAAAAGTTTAACACAGTACAAACAAAGTCTGTCTATTCTATAATCTTCACATATGTTGACACTTTTGTCTCCTGAGAGCTTCAGTTTCATGAAGGATTTAAGATTTCAAGATTTCTCCATTCAAATAGACTGGACTTTGTCATGGATGCCCAAAATATCTGCCCAGATGCTTTTCAAATATTGCAGCAGAGTGAGCAGATTTTCCTTGAAATGGACTTGATTAATATATAAACAACTCAAATAAGTTATTATTGAATATATTTCCATATATCAGTGTTTAAAGGCCTGACATATCAGTGAGAGCAATTAAAAATGTCATGTGTTTCCATATTCAGTCACAAGAGGGAGCTAAATCAGCATCATCTGTATTAGGAGACACATGTTGCTGTACAACATCATCATGAAAGCATCTAAAAATAATCAGTCACTGGTTAAATATAAAATATTTAAATATTTGCAGTTGTGCATGTTGCTACAAAATACTTTTATTTCACCAGACTACACATATATGTTTGAATGTCATTCAAAGAAGGGCGTTGCCTTGTGTTTGTAGTTAAGTGTAGTTTCATCATCCACCAGCAGGGCTGAACAGGCCATACACTACTAACCTAAAATGAGCAAACAAACGAGCCACGGAAAATGCATATATGATGAAAATGCTCAAAAATGCAAGTATTATGAATGTCCATGTATTGTAAAATGACAGTGTTGTTTGGAGAAAACCATTTCATTAATTCATCTGTGGAAATAAAGGATTTCAAACAACAGCAGTGACAGACATTAAAGATATTTCATTAGAGTTCAGTGAGGAAAATGAGCTGATATATAATATTAATATTTCCTGATCAAACACACAGATCACTGAATAATACACAGCTTTTCTCCAAGAGCTTCTGGTGATGACGACCTCAACAAATCTGATTAAAAATCATAAACAGGATCAGGCAGTAATTACATCACTCATAAAATAATTTAGTAAAATATATTCTTATTGGATTATGAATTTTTTTTTTTTTCATATACACTTCCAAAAAAACTAAAGAATCCACAAGGCCTTGGTTTTCCATCTTCAGACACTAGTTGGCGCACGGGCAGTGTCTTTATGTACTGTCTGTTTACCATTAAACTGAGTTAAAATCTGAAATTGGACAAAGATTCTAGCATGTTTATTTGTTAATAAATAAATAAATAAATAAATAAAAACACCTAATAAAATCCTGTTTAATTCCTATAATGATGACCTGTGTGTGATGTTTGACCTTTTGACCTTTAGTCTAAATCATTCACGCAGTGACTTTCATAATCACAATAAACTGTCGAAAATCAACTCTAAATGTTCAAAATTGATACAACTGTTTGTCTCTTTACTAAACACAGATGTAGGCCCTGTACAATGTGTCATTATCTGTTTTTTTTATTTTTTATTTTTTTTATGTGACATCAACATGATTTGATTATGTGATATAAAGCAAATCTGAATGCTATTGGTTAGTATTAAAAATACTATTTCCAATGTTCTGGTCAGTTTCTTCTGTGGTTTTCACACTCCATCTCTCTCTCACACACGTTCACATGTATAAAAGTAGAAGTATCAGGATCTTTTTGGCTCTTGAGAGCTTCAGTTTTTTAAATCACTGTTTATCAGCATTTATATCAGCAGAAGCTCATTAAACCACTTTGTGTTTAAAGGTTAAAGTGTCTCTACACTTGCAGTTCTTCTCTCTCATCTGCTCTCAATTGATCAATTGCTACTATATTCACACAAAATACATGTTTTGTTGATGTGAATCATTCAGATTGTTGTATTGAACTCATCTCTTGCTGAAGGAGCAAGACTCTTTCATGTGGTGATTCAGTGACTGATGCAGCTGATGTCGGTGGTTTTAGTTGGTCTGTGGAGTTTGATTGTGGTTTGTGGGAAGTGGAAACAATGATTTTAACAGCTGAACACCATGGAGATACTTGATCAGGCCAAACATCTGTGGATCGAGAGGTTCAACAGACATATAAAAATGTGCTAAAAATGTGTCGTGAAAGATCAATCCAGAGCAGAGTGGAATATAAACTGAAGAAATGACTAATGTTCACACATTTATTTTTGTGATCATGTGACTGTGTTCAGTTTTGTCTTCTCAACTTCTCATTTCACACTCATGGGTTTTTTTTTTCTTCACTCCAGTGGTCAACATCTTCCATCTTTGTTTTCAGCAGAGTCACTCGCAGACATGATGAGGTTAATGTTTGTCACCTTTTAAAATTCATTTTTAAGGTTTGAATGTTTATTCACTTAAAGTTTTCTCTCTTTTGATCGTTCTTTTCATGTAGTTGTTGTATTTAAGTAATTGTTATTAATTTATTTAAATTTTATTTTATTTTTGCAATTAAAGGCCTAGTAGTGTCTGTTGTATTTTCTTGTTAAAAGTGTGTGTTAAATGAACAATTGAAAGTATAATAGAATGATGGCCTGTATGATATTGTATTTTGGGATGCAGTGTATTTGCAATCTTAACATGCAAGTAAGATTTAGTCTTCAAGACTACAGTTGATGTAAGATATAAGTCACTTTGAAAAAAAAAAGTATCTGCTAAATGCATCAGTGTAAATGTAAAACCAAATCAACAAGTACACTTAAAAATAAAGGTGCTTCACGATGCCACGATTCTGTTCTTTGTGGCAAAAGTTGGTTCTTCAAAAAGGTAAGAGAGAGATGGTTCTTTAAAAAACCTTTGACTGAATGATTCTTTGTGGAACCAAAAATGGTTCTTCTATGGCATCACTTGAAGAACCTTTGGAAGCACCTTTATTTTAAAGAGTGTAATAGAAGGTCAGAGTTGAATGACAGAAGATCGAAAGCGTGTTGTGTTGGTGTTTGCAAACCTAATGTTCTTTTGTATCAGGTCACAATAATGAGGCTGAAGAATAAATATCTTGCTTCTGTATTTGCACAAAATGCATGTTTTGTTCTTGTAAAGCATTTGGATTCAGATCTCTTGCTGAAATTCATTTCATGTGGTGATTCAGTGACTGACGCCATTTGTGTTGTTGGTTTAGTTGGTCTGTGGAGTTTCATTGTGGTTTGTGGAGAGCAGAAAACCATTGAACCAAAGCCAAACTAAACCAAACAACAGTTTTACAAACTGCAGGACAATGGACATACTGAAACAGGCCAAACATCTGTGCATCATGGGGTTAAACTGACATGAATGTGAAAACATGTTCAAATAGTTGTGATGACAGATAAAGATCAAACTAGAGCAGAGTGTAACATAACTGAAGAACTGACTCATGTTCACACATATGTTTTTGCGACCGAGCAACTGTGGTCAGTTGTTTTTTTCTCAGCTTCTCTCTCTTTTTTTTTTTTTTTTTGCACTCCAGTGGTGCAAATCTTTGCATCTTCCTAGAACTGATTAACAGTGTCGTTTCAGCAGAAACAGCCGCAGCCATGATGAGAACAATGTTTGTCACCTTAAAAATATATTCACTGTATACGGGGTGTGCTGCAACAGTCTGTGTAATGTGAAATAGCAAGGCGACCTCTGGTGGTGAGCGAACGATACAGGACCAGATTCATGAGAATAATTTGACAAAGGAGCCTTTTCTTTTAATGAAATGATGAAAGATCAGCATCAGTGTCTTACATAAAATAGAAGTTAATATACAGAATTCTATTGTTATTAGAAATTCTTTTGTTAATTTACTGTGTCCTATAGCTCAAAATTTGTTTTAATGTCAAATGTGCATTTCTAAAAAAAATGCAGTATATTCAATAATATAAATTATTATTTGTTTCTGTCCTATTTTAAGGCCCTATAACCCCAGCAAAACATTCATAGGGAAATTACAGGCCAAATGAGCTGGATTTTTCCAGGGCTGAATTTTAACTCCAGTCCAACCCTGTCTGACACTCATAAAAATAAAAGTTCTATAGCATCACTGTGAAAACTCTCTTTCGGATTATTTATTTATTTATGCAATTTATTTATTTTATTTATTTTATTTAATTATTTAATTTTATTTATTTATTTATTTTACGAGTGTATATGTTACTATGACAGAATGACATTTAATGGGCGCATATTTGTATGCACAAATAACATATGAATCTGTTTCCTGCCTCTGTATTTGGGATGTAGAAAGTTAGTAATCCAAAAACAGACTCAAATTTTGATCAGGAGTTGATCAAATGCATGTTTACGGACTTATTCTCCTCTTCATGACAAGAATATTCTAAAAATTTAGGTCTTTTATGTCATGACTTCAGTCTGATTGGCAGGTTTTTGGTTTTGTGTTATGTGTGTTTGTTGTCAGGAGCATGTGTGTTTTGACAGTTTGACATGTGCTCGTCATGGTTCCCCCTCCCTATCGTCATCTCATTAGCTGCTGTCACACCTGTGACCAGTTAGTCCCTTATTTCTCCCTCTATTTAAGCTCCTCTCGTCTGCAGTCTTGTGTCTGACTGTTGTTGTGTGATCACGCTATGCTCTGCTCGTGTCCTGTTATGTCTTGTGGTGGTTTCCTAGACTCCAAGTACAGTTTAGTTTTTACTATTTGATTTCTCTTCTTGCCCTCTCTCTGCCTTTCATTTTTCCAGATCCCTGTTACCCAGTTCCTGCCCTAGTGTTACCAGAGCCGTATGTTTTGGCTGATCTAGTCCTGCCACTTTCAGCACAATCAACAGGGAGCCCCCTGCTCTGACGTTGCACCGGCACAGACGCTAGGACTCTGTGCTCCGCTCTCTTCATGCTTTTTCCCTCTCTGCCCTTGATTACGGCTCCCAGTCTTCTGGCCCGGCTGTGTCTTTGTGTTTTTGAGACTAATAAATATTTGAGTTGTACCTGCAACTGAATCTGTGTTTTTTCCTGACAATTTTTTTATTTTTTTATATAGTATTAAATATAAGCTAAAAGAAGCAGTACACACTCATATCAGAAATCTGCTATTTTCTCCAAATCAGGTTCCAAGTAGTTTGGAAAACAGACAGTCTTTGATTAAATATTTTCATTAATTCATTTTAATGACTTGCATTTTTTTGAGGAGATGTGTCTTGAATGACATAAAAGAGTTTGTGACATGACAGTATTGTAATGCCTCTAAAATGATGGTCTTGTGTGACCCTACAATATGAACGCATCAGAGTAGAATACAAAAAGACATTAAAATACAGCTATAGCTTTTATAAATGTCTTTTGTGGTGCTCATGTTTGTAAATTATTATGCACACACCTAAACTTAACTCGCTGCTAAAATAATACAGAAACACCATAGACAGAAATAAATTCTCTTACTGATTTATGTCTTTTGTAAAATGTTGGATCAGTGCAAGTGATCTCTCTGTCACGGTTCTGAACTGTAACAAAATATAATAGAAACAAAACACTTGATGCTTGAGGATTGTTTTACATTATACACACACACACATACACAGTAGGTAAGAGTAGGTAATACTTGCCACTTTGGTCAGTTTTTCTGTGTTTCCTACAGATGCAGAAGATCCCGACTGCAGCGACAGCCAAAAGAGATCCAGCAGCAGAAATCAATATTATCAGAGATACAGAGTCATCTGGAGGATGTTGAGGAGACAATCGTTATTGTGAGTGAATGTGCACATAAACGCTCTAAAGTATTATCACAGATGTACCTGAACATGGTTGACAGAGTTCAGTGTTGTTGAGATGTTGTGTCTGGTTGCTGATGGGATTGTTCACCACACAGCTGTAGGAATCATCCAGACACTCCAGATGTAAAGAAACACTTCTGTTGAGATCAGACACACTGATGCTGGACAATAAACTGTTTCCTTTGTACCAGGAGAGAGTCACATCATTCACATTCACCACTAAACACAGGAATGAACAATATATGATGATGATGATGATGATGAATTTTGTAAAGAGTCTTTGGTGATGACAGGAACAGGCAGATGAGCTGGAAAACATAAGGGGATAAATATAATTCAGTATAATACAAATGCTGTGATAACTGTCTGTTGCTTTATATTTAAAATTTTAATTAAGTTGCAGAGAACATAAGTTGAGAACAAAGTTATAAGAAAAAATATATAGTAAAAAAATATAAAAACATAAAATGTACACAAATATACATCTATCATCACTATATCATTTGACAATATTCTCAATCATTCTGAAAGTGATTATTGTCAAAAAATGTGTATACAACACAACAACAACAACAAAAAAACAAACAAACAAAAAAAAAAAAAACAGGTAAGTAATTCTCTACTCACCATAGACAGTAAGACTGAAGATGTTGAGTGTGGTCCCTGAGTTTCTGCTGGTGACTTTATAAAGTCCAGAGTCTGTGGTTCTGGTGTTTGTGATGTTCAGAGATCCAGTCTGATCCAGCTTCAGTCTGTCTCTGAATCTCCCATCAGCATTTTCATCATAAAACCTGCTCTTCTTGTCCTTCCCATAGCGTTTAGCTATCAGAATGTCTTTAGGTCCAAATTTCCACATAATCTCATCATCTGTCTGTATTTCAGTAAGATCAGTGTTTAGACTGACAGAATCTCCTTCTGTCACTGGTACAGACTTCACTGAATCAACACCAAACACACCTGGAGAACACACAGAAATAATTATTCAATAAAATAATTTCTGAGAGTTTTAGGCCTTTTGAAAGGATTTAAAATAGTGTTATTGCAAAACATTTCTTTACTCTGGACTAATTTCGATGTATAATCAATGAAAGGGATGACGCAAAAACAGAAGGTATTTGATTACAAAATCTGATACAACTGGAAAATATAAGAGGCAAAATAAATTATGAAATAATAAATAACAAGGTTATATTTGTGGACAAACTGCAATATATACAAATATATACAAAACTGAAGCCATGCATATACTCACCAGCCAGACTCCATGAGAACAAATATATGTAAATTAATATTACCTGTATTCAAATCTTGAATGTTTCATAAAGTGAATGATGCTGTTGTCTGTAATAAAGTGATTTAGTGAAACTGCAGTGAGTGTGAATACTCCTCCAGTAGCTCCTCCCATCACAGACTGAATATGACTTTTCAAACTGACACTGTTTCATCTACAGAAAAAAAAAATACAGAGAAGTTCTTTTAGAAAGAAACTCTTTCTAAAAACAATATTTAAAATTTTCCCATAGGCCATTAGCTCTTAAAAACATTTATTAACTAAACTGAGTGTGTCAGATTCAAGACACTCAGATATGCAGTCCTCAGGGAATAATATGAAGCCACTGTAATCAAATAAATAAATAAAATAAACATAATCTTCAGCTTCTATATTTAGAAAGTGGTTCTTTAAATACACTGAGGGATTTCTGTAGTTTCCCATCCATTCTCTATAGCAGTTCTAAGTAGGGTCACAGAAAGGCACATCAACCCAGAGAGATCATGCAAATGTAAACAGCCTCTCAAACTATCTTAACTATCTCTAAATAGAGTGCCCTCCACTAATATTGGCACCCTTGGTAAATATGAGCAAAGACGGCTATGAAAATAAATCTGCTTTGTTTATCTTTATGATCTTACATTCAAAAAATTCTCAAAATGCTAACCTTTCATTGAAGTAAAACAATTAAAAGTGGGGGGAAACTTACATTATGAAATAAATGTTTTTCTCATATGCATGTTGGGCACAATTATTGGCACCCTTAGAAATTATAATTAGTAAAATATCTCTGAAGTATATTCCCATTCATATTTGCATTTATTTAGCACACTAGAATGACTAGGAGTATGATATTGTCCAGCAATAACTTCCTGTTTCACAGGATTATAAATATGAGGAGCACAAAGGCCAAATTTCCTTAATCATCCATCACAAGGAATAAAACCAAATAATATAGTTCTGATGTGCAGAACAAGATTGTTGAGGTTCACAAAATAGAAAGTGGCTGTAAGAAAAGAGCTAAGGGATTGAAAATCCCAATTTCCATCATTAGGACAATAATTAAGAATTCAAATTAAACTAAAGATGTTACAAATCTGCCTGGAAAAAGATGTGTGTCTATATCGTCCTAATGCATGGTGAGGAGGAGAGTTTAAGTGTCCAAAGACTCTCCAAGGATCACAGTAGGAGAACTGCAGAGATTAGTTGAGTCTTGGGGCCAAAAGACTAAAAAAAAAATTCAAACAGCCCCTACGTCACTACGTTTTTAAGAAAAATCCTCCTTGCTCATCCAAAAACAAACTCCAGCATATTCAGTTGTCAGACACGACTTAAATTTCAAATGGGACTGGCTTCAGTGGTCAGATGAAACTAAAAAAAAGAGCTTTCTGGCAGCAAACACTCAAGATAGGTTTGGTACAGAAAGTACCCCATGCCCACGGTTAAATATACTGCTGGATCTTTAATGTTGTGGGCTTATTTTCCTGCCAGAGGTCCTGGACATCTTGTTCAGATACATGGCATCATGGATTCTAGCAAATACCAACAGATAAAAAATGTAAACCTGACTGCATCTGTTAGAAGTTGAGCTGTGGTTGGATCCTCCATCAGGACAATGATCCAAATCAAACATCAAAATCAACACAAAAATGTGTCACTGAGCATAAAATGAAGCTTCTGCCATGGCCGTTCCAGTTCCCTGACCTGAACCCTATAGAAAATGCGTGAGGTGAACTGAAGAGAAGAAGCACCAGCATGGAGCTGGGAAACTAAAGGATCTGAAGAGTTTCTGTATGAAGGAATGGTCTCTGATCTCTTGTCAGGTGTTCTCCAAACTCTTCAGGCATTAAAGAAGAAAACACAGAGCTGTTATCTTGAATAAAGGACTTTGCAATAATTGGGTGCCAATAATTGTGGTCAACATGAACTGCAGAAAAACATTTATTTCATAAAGAGATTTTCCCCCTGCTTTCCATGGTTTTACTTAAATGGTTAGAATATTGTGAATTTTTTGAATGAAAGATTAAAAGGATAAACAATGCAGATTTATTCTTACAGCCACCTCTGCTCATATTTACCAAGGGTGCCAATATTAGTGGAGGGCACTGTATATAATGTGTTATGTACACATATATGATAAACAATATTTTGTTTATTGAAATAATTCCCTGGTGAAAAAAACAGCATATGCTGGTAGGTATGTTTTGTTGCTGGTTTAAGCTTGTCCTTTGCAGGTTTATGCTGGTCCTTAGCTGGTCATGTTGCTGGTCAAGGATAGTGTCAGGGATGGAGGGAGACAGCGTCGAAATAAACACTGGTGTTACTGAAATACAGACAGGGGATGTAATAGAGTGGCAGACTGGAAATGAAAACTCTCTCACATACAATCATTGGAGGGACCAGCAAGGTCACAACATTTGATAATGTTCTTCATGGGATATTCAGGGACAGACTGAAGCTGGACAAGAAGACTGGATCACTGACTATCACAAATGCTGGAATTAAACACACTGGACCCTTTAAGTTACTGATCAACAAGAAACACAAACAGAAATGTATTCTTTATATCAGAGGTGAGTATCTGTATTTTTATGTAATAATGCTCACAGTTCTTCATGCTTCTGTTGGTCTGTTTCTGTGGTTTCTTCAGCTCATAAGTACTATAGGGCAGGGATCAGCAAGTAAGTTTGGCATCTGGCCAAGCTGATACTCCAGGGTATATAAAGGAATCATGAGTTGAATTGAATAGCTTTTTAAGACCTTTTTGAGACCCTTTCCATACATTTTAAGACCTCATCGCACAGCATCTTCTCGACATGATGTAAACACACTAGTGGAATTAGCAGAAGTGTTTGTGTGCAGGTCAGACTATTTGGATTATGTTAATGTGTTACCCAGTGACGTAGATCAGTTACAGGCAGAAGATAAAAAAATATGACGACTCTTTACGGTAATTCTGAGTCGACTCTTTGTTTTGAGAGACAGTATCTTTATGTAGAGCTGCACGATTAATCGGAGGCGATTGTCATGTGCATTTTTCAGTGAAGCTGGTTGTGTAATTAGTAAATCTCCAGCAGGTCCTTTCAGATGGAGCAGCATTTAGTACACAGAACCGTAATTCACTGAAAAGCGACTCTATATTGCGTACATTATCGCAGATGATTTAATCATTATGCAAATAATGAAATCAAAAGAAATCATTTGTGATAATGACAGCTGTTTGTGTAGCTTCTCAGTGAACTACGGCTTTGTGTAGAAATGCTGCTACATCTGAAAGCATGTGAAAATACCACATTTAATGGCATGTTTTTACTCCAAACTCACTTCATAACATCTGTTGAGTGTTTAAAATAAATCATTCTGTGATATGATGTGGCTTTTTACACAGAATAAGGCACGCATAGTATTTTAAGCAGTTATAAAGGCATTGCATTATTATATGCTGTATTATAAGGAAATTTATAATAAGAAGAACTATACCATACATTGTCGTATTCATGTGTTTATTAGTCAAGGTGAATCAGTGAAAGCAGAACCATGCTTCACTGAAAGATACGCATGACAATCGCAGTTTTTGATTAATCGCAATTGCAATTTCATTTCGATTTATCGTGCAGCCCTATATTTATGTATAATGCATTACCAACTTTGCATACTGTTTACATTGAAGGAAAACTTCATTACAAACTGCAAAAACAACATTTTTCAGAAAACCCATTTGACCTGCTCTTTAAAGGTCTCAGCTGAAGATGTGTAATGTGTAGTTCATATAAGGTGAACTTCATCAGCAGAAGTGCTATAAGAGTTCACATCATGAGCATTTCACCATTTAATTTGATGAAACTCTCAGTATATCATATACACACCGAAACTCAAACATCTTCACAACAACTCAAAAATAAAGTCCAGTATAATTTAAAGAAATTATACCAGAAAAGGACAAAAGTGAATCATGAATTAATATCACATAAGGTGCATGTGTAGTTCATTCTTACCTATACTTGCTCTCGTATGTACAAACACACACATCTTTAATGAAGCTTTACTGACTTTCTCTTTTTTTTTTTTTATTGTCTTTGTGCTGTTGTGACATGCAGGGAAGACACTGACAGTTAATGAAGAAGATTCTGTCATTCTGAAGACTGATATTAAAATACAGACCAATGATGAGATACGTTGGCTGTTTGGAGCTGAAGACACTCAAATAGCTGATATTAAAATTGAACTTAATGGAGAGACCAAAGTGATCACTAAACATGAAGATGCTGATGGGAAATTCAAAGGAAGACTGAAGGTGGACAAGACGACTGGATCACTGACCATCAACAACATCAGAACTGATGATGCTGGACTCTATAAACTACTGATCCTTAGCAGAGGAAGAACCTCGTGTAGAAAAATCTTCATTTATGTCAGGTGAAATCTCAAGTCTGTGAATGTAATAACAATCAGTTCTTCTTCATACATTCTGTTCTGTTTCTGCAGTTAATTCTTCTACATTGAAATGATTTCATACATTTTATTTCTAATGGTAGTTTGATTTTAGTTTTGACTTCTCAGCTACAACAAAAGACATGACCTCCAGATCTTGCCTTTTTTTTATTTTCTCTCATTGTCTCTATATTTTCATTCAGGTTCCACAGAAAGACAAGTCAGTGAGTAAGGATCTGGATAGAGTAAATGAGCAGGAGAGCTCCAGCTACAACAACAACAACACATTTTTCAGCTTTCATGAGCCTCTAGAATCTGTTCAGTAAAAGTGAGAAATGAATCTGTGTGTTGAGCTGTTTTTAAACTTCAAAAGCATTGTTGGTTTTAGATTAATCAAGAAATATACATTTATTATATTATTGCTATATTACAAAACAAATGTGTATGTATGTGTATATTTAAATTAATTTAGTGTCTTTTTATTCATGCTAAAGCATGAATGTGTTGTTTTATTAATTTTGACAAAAGCATCTGCTTGATGAATAAATATTCATGTAAGATCTTAAAGGAGAAGTCCACTTCCAGAACAACAATTTACAGACAATGTACTCACCCCCTTGTTATCCAAGTTGTTCATGTCTTTCTTTCTTCAATCGTAAAGAAACTATGGTTTTTGAGGAAAACTTTTTAGGAATTTTCTCCATCTATTGGACTGCTATGGTGCCCTGAGTTTGAACTTACAAAATGCAGATCCCAAATGCGGTTGTAAATGATCCCAGCCGAGGAAGAACCCACCCAGCAAAAACTCGTCGAAAAGACGACAATGCCAGACGTCTAAACAAAGTGAAAATTTGGTCGAAAAGTGAAAGACGAAAAGACGTGTTTTTCAGGTCGTCGAAAAGACGTCTGTAAAAAGACGTCCAAATTACGTCTAAATATGGTTGCAAAGTGAAAGTTAAAAAGACGTCTTTTTCAGGCCTAATTTCAACCGTAAATTTATGATTATATTTATCTCATATTCAAAATAAGACAATTCACAAAAGAGTACTAAAACATTTATTGACACATTAAATACATCTTTCAAGTAAAAAACACTTTCCTGCTCACAAATTAAGCCTGCATTTGATTAAACATACCGTAAATACAGTAAAACTATAAAATATGTTTTCCATATGAATACATTGTGAAAGGTAGTTTATTCATGTGGAACTACATTGTCATCATAATTACTCCAGTATTCAGTGTCACATGACCCTTCAGAAAACATTTTTAATATGAAACATTTCAGAAACATTTCAGATTATTATCAATGTGGAAAACAGTTGTGCTGCCCAATATTTTTTTGTGGAAAACATATTTTCAGTATTCTTCAAATAGAACTTTCAAAGGAGCAGTATTTATTTGAAACTGATTTTTCAAAACAATAATCTTTGAAATGCTGAAAATGTTTATAACACAGGACAATGACCAATTCTAACCACATTAGACCATCTCACCTAAAAAAGGCCAATTTTGTCATTAATTACTTACTCTCATGTCACTCCAAACCCCTAAGAAACTTCTGTGCAGAATGCAAATAAAGATATTTTTAACAGATGCATGTGTATGCGAAAAACAGCAACAACAAAATTACGTCTTTATTCATACATTAGGTATCTCATTTTAGGTATCGCATTTTCACAAAAGCACCATAAGTGTGAATAAAAATGCAATGTTTTTTGTCAAGTCAAGTCAAGTCACCTTTATTTATATACCGCCTTTAACAATACAGAATTGTGACAAGGCGGCTGTACAGTATTAAATAGGAAACAGTACATCAACAATGCCAAAGGCAACATTAAACACTCACATTATAGGTAAAGGTAGTTAATCAAAAACAATAAAATAAAATGCAATATTGTGTTAAGAGAAAGTGTCCCCAACTAAGCAAGCCAGAGGCGACAGCGGCAAGGAACCAAAACTCCATCGGTGACAAATGGAGAAAAAAAACCTTGGGAGAAACCAGGCTCAGTCGGGGGGCCAGTTCTCCTCTGGCCAAAGTTCCCGTGGTCTTGTGCCGACAGCCGTCTAGGTGATGTGGTCTTTAATGTGGATCCGTCTCTGGGGCTCATCTAGTTGATGTGGACTCCGCTGACATTCAGGGCTGTAGAGGTCGTCTCTAGGTGCTGATCCACCGTCTGGGCTGGGTTCGGACTGGATCCGGGGACTGCAGTGACCATCTGATCTGGATACGGACTGGATCTGGTGGTTAATGTGACCTCGGAATAAGAGAGAAACAGACTAATATTAGCGTAGATGCCATTCTTCTGACGATGCACCGAGTACATCGGGTGTTATGGGAAGTGTTCCCGGTTCCGGTTGACCTAATTAGTGCAGCCTAACAATCCTTTAACGGATTTGAATTATAAGAATGTGGATTTGTTATGTGTAAGCAAGGTTAAAGAGATGGGTCTTTAATCTAGATTTAAACTGACAGAGTGTGTCTGCGTCCCGAACATTGTAGGGTAGATTGTTCCAGAGTTTGGGCGCTAAATAAGAAAAAGATCTGCCGCCCGCGGTTGATTTTGATATTCTCGGTATTATCAAATTGCCAGAGTTTTGAGAACGCAGCGGACGTGAGGGACTATAATGCGATAAGAGCTCACTCAGGTACTGGGGAGCTAAACCATTCAGGGCTTTATAAGTAATTAGCAAGATTTTAAAATCTATACGATGTTTAATAGGGAGCCAGTGCAGTGTAGACAGAACCGGGCTAATATGATCATACTTTTTGGTTCTAGTAAGAACTCTAGCTGCTGCATTTTGGACCAGCTGGAGTTTGTTTATTAAGCGAGCAGAACAACCACCCAATAAAGCATTACAATAATCTAACCGTGAGGTCATAAACGCATGAATTAATGTTTCAGCATTTGACATTGATAGCATAGGTCGTAGTTTAGATATATTTTTGAGATGGAAAAATGCAGTTTTGCAAATACTAGAGATGTGGTTTTCAAAGGAAAGATTACCATCAAACAGCACACCTAGGTTCCTAACTGATGACGAAGAATTGACAGAACAGCCATCAAGTATTAGACAGTGTTTTAGGTTATTACACGCTGAGGTTTTAGGCCCAATAACTAACACCTCTGTTTTTTCAGAATTTAGCAGTAAGAAATTACTTGTCATCCAATTTTTTAACTCAACTACACAATCCATTAGTTTTTCAAATTGGTACGTTTCGCCAGGCCGCAAAGAAATATAGGTTTATTTTGTGCATATAAACCATTCACATCACTTCATAAAATTAAGGTTAAACAACTGGAGTGACATAGATTACTTTAATGCTGTCTTTACTACCTTCCTGAGGCTCGAAAGTGGTAGTTGCATAAACTGTGAAATAGAGGGACAGAAATTTCTCAGATTTCATTAAAATGATCTACATTTATGTTTCAAAGATGACCAGATTTGATGACCAAAATTTTTGGTTTAACCAAACACATTAGTTCCCTCAGGGGCATCAGTAGATCTCTGCCTGATCTCTGATCTTCTGCTTCTTCTGCTCCTTCCACCATCCCAATCCTGGATTTTTGAGCTACGACAAAAGTTTCCACTTTAAATGCTTTAGCCTGGCTGCTTTTTCTCCAGCACCTAAAAATGAGAAAGAAAACAAGAACCAAAATGTAAATGTTAAAAACAAACAAACAAATCAACAAAAGAGTGGGAACTGACTTACAGCACGAGAACAATTTTCTAGAATTTTCAGCACAGTTTTATGTCACTTCCTATATATGCATCGCAGATGTGGTACAATTAAAATTACTATGCAAGTACTAAAAGAATTCAGCTGCTGAAATGTTAAATGGATAGTACATAAGAACTGTACTGAAACAGTGATCCCTAAAATGGTTATAAAAGCCGAAACATATATAAATACTGAGAATGTGTTTGACATAAAAAAAAAAAAAAAAACAGCAAAAGATGCAGTGACCTGTGGCTGAATGGACTTTTATTGGACTGAATGGTTTTATTTAGCTGTGATTGACACAGAAGGGAATAGAAAATAATAACATCACTGAATATGAGTCAAATAGTAAAATTTACTAATTAGTGTGTCAGGGGTTCTTCTCAACTCTGGCCCTCAAAGTCCACTGCCATACAGAGGGTGCATCTCAATCACCTTAATAGTTTGCTAGGTTGTGATTTGATAAACTGTGTTTACAAATTCAGACATTGATAAGGACAGTGGCTCACTACACACTGGTGACTATTTCCATCCTCACTGTACAGCATCACTACTGATATTTTCACACAGCATTAAAATGAATATCTATTTTAATGCTATTTACAGTACATTATGATAAATACTTTGTTACATGAATGTGCAAGATTTCAGCCATAAATAAATTGTAAATGTTTGCTAGATTAGACATTACCTGTCTAGTGATGCATGTTTAGGCTGAAATATGATATTGGTTTGTGTTAAATCGGTCACGTGTCATTTTCTAGTAAATTATCTCTTAAGTTTTGAGCTTCAGAACTTCCTATAAGGGAACATAGTGAGCATCGACGCTTCCTGGTTTTCACAGCTATTTAGGGAGCACATATTTCAGTGCACAGTAAAAATTTTGTGATTAAGACATCCCTTAAAGGAGAAGTCCACTTCCGAAACAAAGATTCACAGATAATGTACTCACCCCCTTGTCATTCAAGATGTTCATGTCTTTCTTTCTTCAGTCGTTATGTTTTTTGAGGAAAACATATCAGGATTTTTCTCCATATAATGGACTGATATGGTGCCCTGATTTTTAAATTCCATAATGCAGTTTAAATGCGGCTTCAGACGATCCCAAATGTGGTTGTAAATGATTCCAGCCGAGCAAGAAGGGTCTTATCTAGTGAACCAATCAGTTATTTTTATTTTAAAAAAAAAATACAATTTAAAATACTTTTTAATCTCAAACGCTCGTCTTGCCTTTCTCTCCCTGAACTCTGTGTATTCTGGTTCAAGACAGTTAGGACAACAATATTTATTACACAATGTCAGGTTTATTAGAAGTAAACTATAGCAAAGGTGAAATGCAGAAAAGAAAAATGAATAATATATAGAATATACAAAACAATACAGTTTATATACAGAATTTACATTTTTACTTTTACTTATTTAATGCTCATATACAGTGTTACTTATGTTTGTATGTTAAAATCTTTTTAAAATATCTAACAAGCAAACAAACATAAAAGTATAAAGATATATATAATTTTGCAAAAGAAAATTACAGATGCGTGGTGATATAGGCTAAATACATTATGAAAGATACATATAAAGTAATTTAATAAGCTTTCTCAGATCACCTGTGTTTTTATATCTCTGTCAGCAGCTCTCTTCAGAAATGTTAAAATCAGGAACTTTTCCTGTGTTGTAGAAGTTTTTTTCTGGAACTGCTAAAGTCACAGGACAAGTGGAATCAATATTTGTTTACCATGAAAGGTCAAAACATGCTTAAAGTACTTTCAGCTCATTTTCACACTCCATATTAATTTTGTATCCGATTAACCGTATATTGCATACTTCTAGGTTAAATAAATTAGCTTACTTCCTTTCATCCAATGACAAATTGCCTGCAAAACCTTCATAAAAAAAAAAGCAAAACAGCAAGTAATGTTAATTAAGATGACATTAAAAGCCCAAACTTTCATAAACTAGAGCTCAAGTCAATAGTTAACCTAATTTACCTCTTATAGTTAGCGTTACAGTTCAGATGCTAACAGACTTTTTCTGAAGACAATAAACCATTTCTATAAAGTAAATATTCAACATTTACATGAAAGAAAGTGTCAGGAACACAGGCATGTACTATTTGTGTAATATTAGAGACTAAACTTACTTACATAAAACATTTACTTAAATACATATTTAAATGAGGTAAAACACTTACTTCTAGTGTTTTCCTTTCAAAAGCCACCTCAGCACTGCACAGCAATTCATATCTATGAGAAATGTTTAGATGCACACAGCATATTAATATCATCATGAAGTAATAGTACACATAATGTAAACGAAGTAAAACACTTTTATTAAAGTTTCTATAATAAAGCCAACTTTCCCGTCCGCTCTGCATCGTGATTGAAAGAAAATCTCTCTCTGAGAAAAAGTTCAGGAGAGCACAACACAGAAATACGGTGGTCATAATTATTATACATAATGTAAATGAGGTAAAAACACTTACTTTCTGTGTTTTCCTTGATAAAACCAACAGCCCTGTCTGCTCCGCATCGCGAGTGAAAGGAAATACCGTTATCTCTCTGAGAAAAAGTTCATTAGTAACGTTAATTGCACAGCGCTGTCTTCTGTTCCGCATCGCCAGTGGAAAAAAATGTCTTTGAGAAAAGTTTAGCGGCATACAGCACATATCGTTATAAAACGATATGATATTACAAAACACATTTTGTGCGTAAGATTAAACACTTTATTTCGTTGTTTCCCGACCTCATATGCTCCGCATCACGAGGAAAGAAAATGGCGTCTGTACAAAATATTTCAAATGGGTGAGGCGAAATGTCCCGGATGTGAATTACTACTAAATCCGACGGACCAAACAACGACCAATTTTCAACGTCGATTTTTGGGCTAAAAGAAGTCCATGACGAGCCGACTTGATTTAGCCCAAAAAACGACGTCCAAATGACGTCTGGTGTTGGGTGGGAAGGGTCTTATCTAGTGAAATGATAGGTTATTTTTATAAAAATAATCACTCATCTTGCCTTTCTCTCCCTGAACTCTGTGTATTCTGGCTCAAGACAGTTAGGGTATGTTGAAAAACTCCAATTGTATTTCGGACCTCAACTTAAAAATTTCAAAATCATCCTACATCACTGCAGAAGTACCGACCCAGTCTTTGCAAAGTGAACATGCAAAGAAGATCAAACACCCTTAACAAAAAAATGTAAAACAGCGATACATGATGATTTTGAAGTTGAGGGAGAACATGAGATGGGAGTTTTTCGACATAAGTGAGTTCGGGAAGAGCAATACAAGACGTGCGTTCGACATTAAAAGTATATTATATTATTTTTATACCTTATTTTATATAGTATAGTATATTATTTTTTATGAAAATCCTATCCGAAAAAACGATCGTTTAGCTAGATAAGATCCTTCTTCCTCTGCTGTGATCGTTTACAACCGCATCTGGGATCATTTTAAGCCGCATTTAAACTACATTTTGGAAGTTCAAATTCGGGGCACCATATCAGTCCATATATGGAGAGAAATCCTGAAATGTTTTCCTCAAAAACATAATTTCTTTACGACTGAAGAAAGAAAGACATGAACATCTTGGATGACAAGGAGGTGAGTACGTTATCTGTAAATTGTTGTTCTCCTTTAATGTCTGATCCTTTATGTCCCCTAAGTGGACAAACACTGATACAGCTTTTGCTTCCTAACAGTTGTTTTCACATGAAACGCAAGGAAATGTAGGCAATATACTTGAATATAAATGTTACAATATTAATATTTTTTTAAAAGAGAAATTGTGTGAAATGCGTTGCTGCATACTGCATGTTCCATGACTGATACAAAATTACAAAATCAACAGAGTTGACTGGATATGACCAGATGTTAAATTATTTTACAGCTCACATTTTTTGTTATTATTATTATTGTACAGTTTAAAAGTACCATATATACATGCTTTTATTGCGATTCAAGTGCTGCTGTGAAAAGGCTTTTAAATGCACTTCCTCTTTTTCAGCACACGATGGCAGTACAAGAAAAAGAAATGTTCGTATGATCCCTGTCTTGCATTGTACATGTGTGAATTGTGCAATATACATATTAAAAAGAAAGTAAATACATTTATAACATTAATGAGCATTACTATTTAAAATAATTTTAAATAATTCAAGTTTCCATTTTCCATTTTATATTTCTATTCTGTTCTAAATCACTGTTCCTCGTCAAAAAAAAAAAAATAAATAAATAAATAAAATAAAATAAATAAATAAAAATCCTGATAAAAAAACACACACATTCCACATTTCAATAAGTAGCCGTTTTCTGTAAAGAAGAAGAAGAAGAAGAAGAAGAAGAAGAAGAAGAAGAAGGGCATGTTTGGGTAATATTGCGTAAAACACAAACAGCACATGAGAAAAATCAACATGATTGTTAATGTACAAACGATCAAAGAAACAAAGTGATAATTAAACTGTCCACACATTAGCTCCTAAATGACTAAACCATCAAAGTGAGGAGCGATTTTCATATTCAGTCACAAGAGGGAGCTTAAACAGCATCATCTGAATTAAGTCACATGTTGTTGCTGTACAACATCATCCTGAAAGCATCCAAAAAATAATTAGTAGCGAATAAAATATAATGAAATATTTGCTATATCACATACTGTTTGCAAATACATTTCTTACAACAAACTACACATATTTGTTTGAATGGCCTTCAGAGAAGGAAGTTGCCTTGTGTACCCAGATAGTTACAACATCTACCAGCAGAGGTGATCATGGACCGGAAGAGAACAGAGAAAACAATGCACGCCACAAGCCATAAAAATACATGTACTGTACAAATGATATTATATATTTTATTGACATTTACTATCATAGACATTTAATTACAGTTCAGTGAGGAAATGTGATATCTGATGATATTTTCTGATCAAACACACAGATACTGAGGTTTTCACAGCAGCTTCTATTGATTGTGATCTGGATCAGTGATAAATAGTTAGGAGTGCTGTTAAAAAAAAAAGAGTTTTTCAGTTTTTAAGGCCTATGACTGTAAAATAAATGTTTTTTCCATATTCGGCCACAAGGCGCTCCAGCAGGGTATTTAGGAAAGATGTACCATCTGTACACCATTAAACTGAGTTAAAACGACTGAATCTGAAGGTTATAAAGGATTCTGACATGTAGATTGGTCAAGAAAAAACTCTGATAATAATTTATTTCATATCCCATAATAATCAGCTCTCTGAGTGTGATGTTTGACCTTTGACCTTTGTTGTGGCAAAATAAAATCGACTCTCACCAAAGTAAGAGACAAAGTCAATCAAATGTCTTTTAGATATTTATTCTTTGCAGAGAAGGTCAGACAGTCATACAGAAACACAGGTTACTGCAGAGTGCAACCCAGAAGGGAGGGCTCATTCCAACTTATATCTCTTCCCCAGCCTTCAAGGTTACATCTCCTAAACTGTAACTTTCCACACATAATAAGAGTCAGATAAATACATTCTGCTATGTCATACTCCCAAGATTCAAATCTTTATATTTCGGCCCTAATACACTTCTCTTACATCATTCTTATAGCAGGTTTAAATAAAACAGACCC
>NW_026127131.1:359816-403789 GCF_022985175.1 Labeo rohita
ACAAATATATGTAAATTAACATTTTCTTCAGCAGTTTGTAAGGCAGTTTCACAACAGAACTGTGATGATAAACCTTGAATGTTTCATAAAGTGAATGATGCTGTCGTCTGTAATAAAGTGATTTAGTGAAACTCTACAGTGAGTGTGAATACTCCTCCAGTAGCTCCTCCTTTCACAGACTGAATATGACTTTTCAAACTGATGATGTTTCATCTACAGAAAAAAAAATACAGAGAAGTTCTTTTAAGAAAGAAACTCTTTCTAAAAACAATATTTAAACTTTTCCCATTATTAAAGCAAAAATAAACCTATAGGCCATTAGCTCTTAAAAACATTTATTAACTAAACTGAGTGTGTCAGATTCAAGACACTCAGATGTGCAGTAAATTAACATAATATGAAGTCCCCCAGGTTTAGAAAGTGGTTCTTTGAATACACTGAGGGATTTCTCATTTCATGAAAACAGTTTTTCATGTAGTTTATGTAGATTAGTATTTACTGTGGTTCTGCTGTGAGTTTGTTTGGAACTGTTTTCACTGAAGGAGCA
The DNA here is from genome assembly GCF_022985175.1 of Labeo rohita. Classification (NCBI taxonomy): domain Eukaryota; kingdom Metazoa; phylum Chordata; class Actinopteri; order Cypriniformes; family Cyprinidae; genus Labeo; species Labeo rohita. The sequence goes on from NW_026127131.1 coordinate 360,364, forward strand.
AAACCAGACAATGTATGTCTAAAATGTAAGTTATTAAATATTTGTTAATCAAACTGTTATAAAATCAAAAATCACATCACATTTTCAATCATGCAGTAAAATTCAGGAAGAAATCGCACTCCCACAATGACTTAACTAACATTTCATCAATATAAAATCAAGAACGTGTTATTCATTTCGGACATTGCAATGTGTCTGTTAAATTACAGAAGGAATAAAATAACAGATTCATTTCATTTTAAGAAAGATAATAATGTACAGTTATTAAAAGTCTGAATGACATAGATCATTATTAACTGTTCTCAAACTTAAATAATTACTGAAATAGGTCAGTCTGTGATGGGAGGTGCTACTGGAGGAGTTTATTTACACTCACTGCAGACATTCACTACAGACTGACAGCTTCGTTCAACATTTCAAGAGTGTCAGGACCTGATCATTAAAATATTTCTGTTGTGAAACTGTTAGGAGAACTTCTGAAGAAAATGTTTGACATGATTATTTTCTTCTTTTTGTTATCATGGAATCTGGCTGGTAAATATGTTTTCTGTTCTCTTTATATTACCATTTGTCTACATACAGATCATTCTGTTCTTTATTGTTGTCATCATTCATTTTGCCTTTAATATTAACAAGTTGTATCATACTAAACCTACTTAAATACTTATGTAAATAATTAAAGAATATAATGGATTTAATATCAACAAAAACTGTTGATAACTGTTATATCTCCAAATTCTGAGTAATTATTCCTGTTTGTTGATCAGGTGTGTTTGGTGTTGATTCAGTGAAGTCTGTACCAGTGACAGAAGGAGATTCTGTCAGTCTAAACACTGATCTTACTGAAATACAGACAGATGATGAGATTATGTGGAAATTTGAAAACATTCTGATAGCTAAAATCTATGGGAAGGACAAGAAGAGCAGGTTTTATGATGAAAATGCTGATGGGAGATTCAGAGACAGACTGAAGCTGGATCAGACTGGATCTCTGAACATCACAAACACCAGAACCACAGACTCTGGACTTTATAAAGTCACCAGCAGAAACTCAGGGACCACACTCAACATCTTCAATCTTACTGTCTATGGTGAGTAGACAGTTTGTTTGATGCTGACACTGTTAGCAAGGTTTGATATGCTTAACAGTTATTGTTGTCTGCTTGTTAAACAAATAAACTATTCTTTCAATATTTTTAAATACTCTATTTTTGATCAGTTCTGCATCATCCCCATTATCTATATTTTCCAGCTCATCTGTCTGTTCCTGACATCACTAGAATCTGTTCATCTTCATCATCACCCCAGAATTGTTCACTGCTGTGTTCAGTGGTGAATGTGAGTGATGTGACTCTCTCCTGGTACAAAGGAAACAGTTTATTGTCCAGCATCAGTGTGTCTGATCTCAGCATCAGTCTCTCTCTACCTCTGGAGGTGGAATATCATGATAAAAACACCTACAGCTGTGTGATCAACAATCCCATCAGCAACCAGACCACACATCTCAACATTAGTGAACTCTGTCACACATGTGCAGGTATGTCAGTGTAATATATGTGTTTACACAATTAGGTTTGTTAGCAGCATTATGTTTTTTCTACATAGTACATGAATCAAATTTCTATGTTTTATGTCATGCATTTCTTCTCTTACAAGATTTTGTCCACTGCTGTGTTTTTACTGAAGCTGTGATCCGATTGGCTCTCTCTGCTCTGGTGGGTGTGGCTATTGTTGCTGTGCTAGTTTATGACATCAGATCCAGAAGTCTTCAACAGAAGAGACAGCAGATGTCACAATCAAGCAATGAATAATCAGATTCTCAGAAATGTAGAGATGATTTTTAACCACTGGAGATATGAATCACAATCCTTTGAATAAATATAATTTATAAGTAAATGTGATTTAGGTGATTATTAATTAATTTTATCAAATTAAAATGCTCCATTCTAATTAAAATACAGTATACAGTTTAGTTTCTCTTTTTTTATTTCTGTTGTGTTTGTACATCACTTTTTACAATGCAAATAATTCTGTTTTACAATGATAATGACTTGCAAACCCTCTGTAGTCAATCAGACAATATAATGCTATTTTGTTTTCTTTTGTATTATTATAAGGTGTCTGCAGATTCCTGCTTATTAAGAAAATGGTCTCTACACCTGTAGATTTGGGGATAAATGTTATTTGAAATTAATTCTTAATTTGCTTGCTGACAAGGTGCAGGACATGAATGCATTTAACCAGCAGTTACAAATGCATGAATAATGTTGTAAAATTTTAATCCTAAAATGCTGATATTTAAAATTATTTTTTTAAAAAATGAAAAGGTACTTTAAATGTGGAATTACAACCGCCAGTAGGTGTCAGTAAGTCGGTTAGTAAGCGAGTCATTGCGATTGAACTGAATCATTTAAGAACGAAACACATCATCTTGTTTAGAGACTCAAAACAGTGCTGTGGCTGTGTTTGGAATGATTTTTGTTGGCGAAATAGAGCAAAAATAGGCAATATGGTGTCTAAAACGTAAGCCTCTTTATATTAACTTCTAGTTTATTGAACTGTTGTATAAAATCAATATCACATTTGTGATTTTTGCAAAAAAAAAAAAAAAAGATGGCACTCTTCATGTGATATTGATTAACTATATGATATAAATATTAACATATAAACATAAATATTAAATATAAACATTTTCTGCCCCCATATTCTGAATTTTGGGAACATGCATTTAATTAGACTGAATCACGCAGTGTAAGAACGACTCTAGCTGGTGTTTAAGCACTCATACCTCTTCTTATAATCAATGAAGCTGTCCATACACTGTATGATAAATGAATCTCTTATTTACAGAGTTTGTACATCTGCTCTTTGTTGCTTATGATGAGGGAATTCGCGAGTTCAATCTGAACAAAACTCCAGGTTTCAGCAATGATCATTCTGAACGCCTCTGATTGGCCACTACTTTCTAAACTCAACAATTCGAACACTGGCTATATTTATCACAAAACATGTGATAGGTCTATTGTTATTAATCACACTTTGTTGTAAACTGAATGATTAATAATTTCATATTTAAAATTCTTGCATCATGCCCTCTACTACACAGCACTCTGTTTTTGTTTTTTTTTTTTTTTTTTTTTTGGAGTTACAAAAAGCTATAAACAGCCCTGTTTGGACAGCAATTGTTTCTCATGGGGGCATAAGTTATTCTCACCATTTAAAGGGGGTATAGTCAGTGATTTTATTGCCATCTGATTCCTAAATATTGGTGTTTATCTCTCACCACCCGCATAAAAATCCTTGGCCAAATTATCTACTGATTTTTTCACAAAACACCATTTGTGTGGTAATTTAATTGCTAATTTAATCTGAATCCTCATCTCTGAGTTTACAAGAAGAAACTGATTCAAAATCCAGTGTTAAATCCTTTATGGCCACTGCAGAACACAATACAACAACTGCTATACTTTGCTGTAATTTGCATGCATATTTATTTCTGAAATGCTGGAAAGTATATGCAATTACAGTATCTCATAACTGCTCCACCACAGCGAGTGGGAGCAGAAAGAGCAGGAAAACACATAAATATTTGAAATTTGGTCTTTATTATGGCAGCAACAGGTATGCAAAACAATTTTAACGTGTATTAGTTATACACATAACCATATAGCATATCTATTTTCCTATTTTTTTAATTAGGATTTTGTATTATAAAACATATTTGGATTAATAAGAATATATTCTACATAATAATTAGTACTATTTAATACATTTTACACAATAATAAGAATAAATTTGTAAATAAAGTTCATTTTATTTATAGCAGACAATCATGTGACTGGTCATTTGAGTGGTGCATTTCCGGGTTTGTAGGATCATAAAACCTGCTTCTCCATCGTGAATAAATCGCCATCCGAATCCATGAGTTTTATCACAAATAAAAAAGTTACATTTTCAACCTGGTCTGCCTTAGCAGTCTAACAACATAAAGTGATTGAGCTGGCCATTGTCTAATAAAATCAAAGTAGGCTGGGTTTACTGTTCACAGAAGCAGAGCGTGAATTCCTACTTAACCTTAAAAGAGAGTGAGGTAAGATGGACATCGCACATCATTTAATTATTCAACTGTTAGAATAGAAATGACTGACAGATATATCCAGTAATGCAAAATATTTGACTTTTTCTCAGGTATAGCCATTTTGACAGAGAGAAAAGAAAGATGTGTTTGTGAATCAAGCTGTAAGTTTAGTTACTTAAAAAACAACTATTTTAAATCCCAGTTGTTGCGTGTGTTAGAAGCCCCTGCTCTTTCTCTCTCTTCCTTTTTTTTTCTTTCCTGAGTGCAGCTGTTAATAGGATGGAGGCACAAACACCTGAAGCCTCTGCCCATTTAACAGCTGCTGGTGCCACTTTAATGGCAGCTTGCTTTGGGAATTCTGTTTTGTGTTTGATTTTCCTTATTCTATTTTGTTTTATGATGGTGAGTGACTGCTTGTTTAGGTAACACAGAGTACATAGAAAGCAAGTAAGTAAGTTGACCCAGGAGACTTTTGCTGTTTGTTTTTTTTCCTCTGGAGACAGGATTATTTACTCTTGAGTAAGTTGTAGTTATCACATCAGTCCTTATTTATGATTTATATTTAAATATATTTCTTGCTGTTTTCTATTTTTGATCATATTGTTTTTGTTTGTTTGTTTTGTTGTTGTTGTTGTTTGTTTGTTTCATGTACAGTAAAATCTCTACTTTTTGCCCTAGCTACTGTGGTATTTGTTGCTTCTAGAATGGCTTCATGTTGATTGCTAAACAGGGTGATTCAGTAATGAAGCTACTTTATTAATAATAAAATGAAGGGACAGCTCTGGGTAATTTGATATTTTAAATGCAGTTTATTTTTAGATCCAAAGTAATTATTCCCAAGGATGCATCACATCCTGAAATTTATGTACATATTTGTGTGTGAGTGTTTCTACACTGGAAAGAAGATGCGCTCTTCCTCTTTTTACAGTATAAGTGTCATATGCAGATCACACAATCACAGCCTCCAAATGTACAAAATTTATATAATGAGCGAGTACATAATGAATCCATCTTCCTTTTTTTTTGCCATATCACGAATTACTGTGGTATGCCTAAAAAGCATTTATTATGGAATAACTTTTCCTCCAAGAGTATTGCGAAAAACAATACATGTGAAACCGTGTATGCATGTACAAATATATTAAACAAAACTTGTTTATGTGAAATGTGAATGCAAAGCTATCAGAATAACAAGCATATAAGCAGTTGGACTTGTAACCCAAAGGTTGCAGGTTCGAGTCCCAGAGCTCTCTTCCATGCTCAGTACTGAGGTGAGACCAATAAATAAATAAAATAAATAAATAAATAAATAAAATAAAAAGCATGAATCAAAACTTCTAACAACATTTAAAATCGTATTGCACCACCTGAAATATTACTGCAAAATCATTAAACTCATATATTCATCTGTTTTCTTTAGTCTCAGATATTTTCTGCTCAGATGTTCATAAGCTTAAAAGGCATGGTCCTCTTCTGGAAAGGGGGCGGGGAGCAGCAACTCGTTTACATTTAAGGATTTTGCTTCTTTTTGTTCATGTTCTAATAAATGGTCTGTGCCGTATTTTGGTTTTAAAGCCTTACATCATGATTCAACCCCAAAGTTGACACATATTGGCCTGTGAAAGTGTAGTCATACAGGATGTGTTTCCATATTCAGCCACAAGGGGTAATCTGTATTATGAGAGTAATAAATTGACGTACACCATTATCCAGAAAGCAAGAAAGTATCAGTCACTGATAAAACATATAAAATACCGAATTTGAACATGTTGATTGCAAATTCCAAGATGATCAAGATCAACTGTGTGTGATGTGTCACTTCCTGACATTTGAAAGTCCTCTTATATTTTTTGCAAAACAACACAAACACAGATGATGGTTTAGATCATAAAGCACTCATTATATTTCAGAAACATAGTTCTATAATCTTCAAAACAGTAGCCCTCCAGGAGTAAGATTGGACATCCCTGCTTTACACTTACAGTTCTTCTCTCTCACCTCTCAAATGATCATTTGCCAAAAAAAAAAAAAAAAAAAAAAAAAAAGTCTTGTTCATATAAAAGGAAGAGAAACTTGGGGAGTGACTTTATTGCATAAGGCATGTGTCACTTTTCTCTGTGCTCATAGGTGATTGGTACGGTTCATGATGATCATGCAGTTTAACAAACATGAATGCAAACATGCTAAAATAGTGGCGATGAGACATAAAGATCAAACTAAGAACAGAGTGGAAGATAAACTGACAAATATTCACACATTTATTTTTGCAACTGTGAGAGTGACTGTGGCCAGTTAATTTTTCTTCTTAGGTTTTAATTTTACACTTAACATTTCCATTCCAACAATCAGTAATCAACTTTGTGTTTTCAACAGAAGCAGCAGTCATTATGAGATTAATGTGGATGATTTTTCAAAACATAAATAAAACAGTTATTAACAATAACAATTGACATTATTAACAATTACATGAAGAGTTCAGATGCAATACCAGCTAAAAGTCATCTCTGTCAAAAATGAGATAATAATACTAAGTGAATGCTCCTGACACATATTATACGTCCATCAAATACTTTTACTTCAAACTCTCTAAATTCCAGCCTCAGCCCAATCAGAATTACCAGTACTTACATAGAAACCTATACAAAGTAGCCAGAAAGAAATTTTAAAGAAATACGTCAGTCAGATGGATTTAGAGGCTTTTGCATCTGAACACTTCATATATATATATATATATATATATATATATATATATATATACACTACCGTTCAAAAGTTTGGGGTCAGTATATTTTTATTGTTTCTTTTTTTTTTTTTTTTTTTTTTAAGAAATTAATACTTTTATTCACCAAGGATGTATTAAGTTAATAATTAAAAGTTTCTTAAAAGTTAATAATAAATAATTTACATTGTTATAAAATATTTATATTTTAAATAAACACTGTACTTTTTAAACTTGTTATTCATGAAAGAATCCTAAAAAAAAAAAAAAAAAATCAAAGGTTCCAAAAAATATTTGGCAGCACAACTGTTGATATTATCCCAACATTGATCATTCTAATAATAAATCTGCATATTAGAATGATTTCTGAAGGATCATGTGACACTTAAGACTGGAGTAACAGCTGATAAAAATTCAGCTTTTCATCACAGGAATAAATTCTATTTTAAAGTATGTTAAAATAAAAAACATTATTTTATATTGTAAAAACATTTTGCAATATTACTGTTTTTTTCTATATTTTTAATCAAATAATTGCAGCCTTGATGAGCATAAGAGACTACTTTAAAGACTATTACAAGTCTTACTGACCCCAAACTTTTGAACGGTAGTGTATATATATAACATTTTTATTATTAAAACTGTTTTTACAATTAATGGAATAGTAGAGACGTTCTGGATTTTTCTGGATAAAAGTATCTTACAATTGTACATCAAAAGAGAATCCAAAAATGTAAATGGTGTAAGCAGAAAAATGTTGTTTTACATAATGAAATAAAGAGGGTATCAGTTGAAATTATACATTTGGAATTTACTATAGAATATAGGAAACAAGTACAATATGCTACAAAAAGAGGCATAAAGCTCAATACAATAAAATATGAAGATTTTTTTTTTTAAAATATATATTGTATCAATGTTTTACACTATAAAATATCACAATGAGGGAGAGCTGTTTTTTTGAATGAGGATTGTGTGAGGGTTATGATCATTAAATATTATTTTCTGAATGAACACCATTACGAGACATCTATATTGGCTGGTCTGTGACTATCTGACATAAAATATAAATATATCATCAAACACAATAAGCACACTAATACTGTAATCCACCTCCTTTTCCATTTTTGGATATTTGGGTGCTAAACAGTATGAAGCCCTTTAACAGATCACAGACTGATTAATGTCTCAGGGCGACTCCTGCATACACCACATCCTCATCCACTTGACCTCTCTAAAAGAAAACAAGCACAAATTCGCATCACAGATACAGTTAATTGTTTAACCGTTTATCAGAATTCAAACACAGAAACACATCTAGATCTGACTCACTGCTCAAATAGAAAAAAAAAAAAAAAAAAAAGAAAAAAAGAAAGTAAGTTAGTTTCTTACCGATTTCTGTGCTTTTCTTTTGCAGAATGTCGGATCAGCATATGTTACTTCTTCACCACTCTGAACTGTTTCAACAGTAATGACAGGCAAGTAAAAACATTAAAACTCTGAATAAAAGATATTTGAGAATTATTATTGCATTTTTCTACAACACTGTTTTTCATTATTTTTGTGTTTTACTACAGGGCTGTTGGCTACATGGAAGAGCCAAAGTGGAACCAAATGTATAGCAGGAAATGTAGCCTGTGACAGCATTGTAACTGCATTACAGGTGTACATTATTATTATTATTATTATTATTTTTTTTTGTTTGTTTTTTTTACTTATTCAGTGCCCCTTACTTCAGTTCAATTATTCCTTATTTAAAACATATTTTTACACATATCACAGCAGTAGGTAATACTTGCCCTCTTGCTCAGTTTTCCTGCAGATGCAGAAGATCCAGACTACAGCTACAATCAACAGAGATCCAGCAACAGCAGCGGCAGAGATCAGACCAGTGTACAATGAGGGCAGGCCTTCATCTATAATGGACATAATGAGCATTAATAATGAATTAATGATGAATAAATGAATAAATGAAAAATGAATTAATATTTCATTCTGACTATATCAGTACTATATAACTTGACAGATCAGCTTAGTAAACACTGACTTACCTGTACATGTGTGACAGAGTCCACTGATGTTGAGATGTGTGGTCTGGTTGCTGATGGGATTGTTGATCACACAGCTGTAGGTGTTTTTATCCTGATATTCCACCTCCAGAGGTAGAGAGAGACTGATGCTGAGATCAGACACACTGATGCTGGACAATAAACTGTTTCCTTTGTACCAGGAGAGAGTCACATCACTCACATTCAACACTGAACACAACAATGAACAGTTCTGGGGTGATGATGAAGATGAACAGATTCTAGTGATGTCAGGAACAGGCAGACGAGCTGGAAAATATGAGAGAATAGATAACGGGGATGATGTGAAACAAAAATAGAGCATTTAAAAATCTAATATTGAAAGAATAGTTCAAACAAAACAAGATTGGCGTAATACAGATTAGTCTTAGTAGGACAAAAGTCAATAATGTTATTTCAAATTTAAAATGATTAAAATGCTTATTTTCTTGCAGTCTATATCTAAAATAGACATAGCATCAAACAAACTGTCTACTCACCATAGACAGTAAGACTGAAGATGTTGAATGTGGTCCCTGAGTTTCTGTTGGTGACTTTATAAAGTCCAGAGTCTGTGGTTCTGGTGTTTGTGATGTTCAGAGATCCAGTCTGATCCAGCTTCAGTCTGTCTCTGAATCTCCCATCAGCCTTTTCATCATAAAACCTGCTCTTCTTGTCCTTCCCATAGATTTTAGCTATCAGAATGTTTTCAAATTTCCACATAATCTCATCATCTGTCTGTATTTCAGTAAGATCAGTGTTTAGACTGACAGAATCTCCTTCTGTCACTGGTACAGACTTCACTGAATCAACACCAAACACACCTGATCAACAAACAGGAACAATTATTCAGAATTTGGAGATTTAACATATTTACCAGAGTTTTTGTCATTTTGAAACTATTTAAAAATTGTTAATGCAAACTAATTATTTACTTCACTAATTTCAATGTACAGTTCAATGCAGTAAATTTAGCCATTTGGTAGCTATAACAAATATTATGAACAAAGATATCAGAATGGGTTTATATGCAGAAAACAATAACATATACATAAATTAATTCATAAAAATATTTACCGCTCAGACTCCATAAGCACAAACATACGATTATAAACATGCTATATATTTTCTTTCGCGTTCCGCCTAACGGTTTCAAATAAAAACAGTTCCTAAAAGGAAGTCAGAACAGAAATCTTAACATAAAAGTTGGAAAGTTGGAAGCGATAGAGAAGCTGTAGAGGACATTGCTGTAGTGAAGCGGTTTGGTGAAACGCTACAGTACGTGTGATTAAACTCCTCTAGCTGGCACCTCCCTTCACAGACTGTTACATATGACTTGTTACATATGTTTTCACATACAATATACGTATTTTAATCATTAATTGTCGACAAAGCGACAATTACAAATCCATTTGTCCTTCGTGGCAAAATTAGTACTTTGAGCAGCCTACGTCGAAATAGACGATTGGTTTACTGTCAAGTATTTGTTATGTTGCGTTGCTTCGTATCCATTGTCTACAGTAGCCTATCACAGATTATAATAGGTGTAACGGTCGACGTAGACAAGGTGTAAGTTTAAGAAGAATGACTGATAATGTTCCCACTCTCTCCAGTTCAGTATTTTAAATGATTGCTTGTAAGATTTTGTGAAAAATGTCATATTTTGAAATTGTCACATTATTGACATCCAATTCTAAGCTCATGAGTCGTGATAATTGACATTATCTCAGTGGTTAGCATTACATAGAAAAATGGAAAAATGTATGTTTTATTAACAGAAAAAAAAAGAAAAATAGAAAGCAAACTTTCTAATGGCATGATTTAAACATTCACATTGTATATTATAAAGAGAAATGGAAACTCCTGATGTCATGATGGATGTCCAGGCCTGATCCACAGCACTGCACAGCTGCATGTCTTTCTTATATAAGCATGTCTTTGGGAGCCAAATCTAATGTTTTATTTCATTTAATTCTAATGTTAAATTTAATGTAACAATGACAACAACAAGTCTGCATCTGTCATTTCAAAACTAAGCACAGTGAATGAACAAATATATATTTTATATTTGAACCACACCCCACTTTTAAGTTCATGTGGACTTCATACATGAATTGAAAATCTATAATGTAAGAAAGAAATGCACTGTCGCAGGGAGTGCTGAACTGTTCTGGGGAAAATAACATATAAAAAAAATATAACACATTCTCCTGCCTTTAATCATTTCATCACGCATCCATCTTCATTTCACGTTATTGCTAAATTGAAGACATATGCCAACTCCTAAAACACTTTTGAGTGATTTTATTGGTTTAATAAAAAGGAAGCACACCCATCTTTAAAATGTATGCCTGACCCAAAACAGCAATTAAAAATGTCTAACTTACAACTTAATATTCTAACATATATAAGCAACACTTCAGAGGAAACAGTTCCTTTTTAAAGATTCTTCTGTTCACACTAAACACTTGGGAGATTAAAGACTGAGAAACAAAGCATGAAAAGAGAAAAGAAATCCAACAGGACAAAACATTCACAATATAGTTACTAAAATGCACACAATTAATTGATTTAAACATTAGCCATGGCTTAAAGCAAATGTTTAATTAATAGTGCAACAATTTTGTTGGTTTAAATATAACAGAGAGTGATGAAATTAAGGCATTCATGTCACTATTTATTTCATACTCTAATAAAAAAATAAAACCGGATGGAACTTAAAAATGTTCAGCTACAACTTGTAAAACTCAACAATCTGTCAGCAAGCACCTAAAGCTTTTATTTAGATGCACAGATCATCTACAGATGTACAGATCATTTTCTCACTGAGTGGGAATTATGAGCTTGCAGTCACACAATAATAATAACAATAATAATAATACAAGTGACATAACTGATGAAAAAAAGGAGGGTTTAAAAAAAATGAAATTATTAAAAATTTGAAATATAAAATCTACAGTAATTCAAGAACATATCCACTTTCCTGATTATCTTTTTATTCAGAGTTTGATGGTGACATTTGCTTCTCCTTCTGTTGAAGACGTCTGGATCTGATGTCATAAACAAGAACAGCCACAACAACCACGCCCACCAGAGCAGAGAGAGCCAATCGGATCACAGCTTCAGTAGGTCCACAGCAGTGGATGAAGTCTTCTGAGAAAAGAAATAAGCAGCATTAGAAAACCAGAAATATGATTTATTTAGTTTGTGTGTGTGTGTGTGTGTGTGTGTGTGTGTGTGTGTGTGTAATTGAAATACCTGAACATGGCTGACAGAGTTGAGTGTTGTTGAGATGTTGAGTCTGGTTGCTGATGGGATTGTTCACCACACAGCTGTAGGAATCATCCAGACACTCCAGATGTAAAGAAACACTTCTGCTGAGATCAGAAACACTGATGCTGGACAATAAACTGTTTCCTTTGTACCAGGAGAGACTCACATGATTCACATTCACCACTGAACACAGGAATGAACAATATGATGATGATGATGATGAATTTTGTAAAGAGTCTCTGGTGATGACAGGAACAGGCAGATGAGCTGGAAAACATGAGGGGACAAATTTAATTCAGTTTAACAAAAATTCTGTGATAATTGTCTGTCAATTAATATTTAAAACTTAAATAATCTTGCAGAGAATGTTATACAATTTTGAAAAATTTACAAGAAAAAAAAAAACATAAAATGCACAATATGAATGTATTAGTGATAACTGTCAAAGAAATGTTTATAAAAACCTGGTTAAGTAATTCTCTACTCACCATAGACAGTAAGGCTGAAGATGTTGAGTGTGGTCCCTGAGTTTCTGCTGGTGACTTTATAAAGTCCAGAGTCTGTGGTTCTGGTGTTTGTGATGGTCAGAGATCCAGTTTGATCCAGCTTCAGTCTGTCTCTGAATCTCCCATCAGCTTTTTCATCATAAAACCTGCTCTTTTTGTCCTTCCCATAGATTTTAGCTATCAGAATGTTTTCAAATTTCCACATAATCTCATCATCTGTCTGTATTTCAGTAAGATCAGTGTTTAGACTGACAGAATCTCCTTCTGTCACTGGTACAGACTTCACTGAATCAACACCCAACACACCTGATGGAAAAAAAAAAAAGACATAATTACTCAGAATTTAGATTCTCTGGATGTCAGTTTTAAACCATTTCAAATACTGAAGTACACTTCTTTACTAATTTCACTGTATAATTCACTAATGTGTGTCATAAATTAAGCGCAGGCTGTAACAGGCTGAGAAAACAAATAACATCATGAAAATAAAGATATTTATTAAGTATGTCTGCTAAAGCATGTAAATGAATGATGGAAATAATAACAAAATTATATGTATGTGGACAAATGATATATAGACAATATATGCTGAAATTAAACCATAAAAATACTTACCACTCAGACTCCATAGGTTCAAAAAGAAAAATATAAACATGCTATACATTTTTTTTAGCTTTTCTCTGAACAGTTTCAAATAACAATAGTTCCGACTTTTTTTTTGTAAAGGCTACATTTAAACACAAAACGCAAAATAAAGCATAACTGTCATAATAAACCTTGTTTGTTTCATAATAAAGCGACATTAAGAGCTGAAGGGGACAGTGCAGCTGGTATGCTGTAAAGTGGCTTGATAAAACTCTGCAGTTTGAATTGACACCTTGGTTATGAAACCACTTCCTGACAGTGTTGGTCCTCCCTATACGCAAGTTGATAGGAGTGGGTCTGGGGAGGTAGGGTTACCATCCTATTAACTTGCATACTTGCATATATTGTTGCAGAAACTTTGGTTTAATGAAGACGGGTATATTATTTAAAGTAAATAAATAAATAAATAAATTTCCTAGAATAAATTAAAAAAAAAAAAAAAAAAAAACCTAAATTAGTCAAATTGAAGCATATACTGAATACAATGCCAACAGAATGACGCCGCCATTAACTTAAGTCACTTTTAGTTTAAATGTATTTCCCATGGTACAACATTAACATTTATGCCATCACTTAAACAATGCAAGGAGAACAAGTAAGAAATACAATGTTCTTTAAGTAATAATAATAATAATAATGCGTATGATGTACCGTAAGTACGACGTTACATATTACAGTGCATACATACAGATAAATCCAGCCAAAAATATAAGCATCCAGGGTGCAAACTGTTGTGGTTGTTAATAAAGCAGCAGAGCAGGTATGAAGAAGCAGGTAGAGAGCTGGCAGCCAATGACTTCTCCAGCACAACGCACAAAAGCATTCACGTGCGTGATAATGCACAACCAGCACCAAACAGACAGAACTAGCAAACATTTGAGATGACTAGAAAAGTTAATTGTGTCTTTATCATAGTTGTGAAATGTGGGAGTAAAGTATCGGCGGTTCAAAAATTTTGAAAATTTGAAAAGAATTATTTGATTCCCTATATGATTCTTCTATGTGTAGCTGTTGTCGTCACCGAAAAACTTCTACGCTGTAATGTCAATCCGGGAGCCAGAATGTCCGCCTTTGAGCGTTTTCTTCTTCTTTGGGATATGGCGTATTCCGCACCACAGGCACCTACTGCCACCTATAACAACTTCTGCGTTCAGGTCCTTCTTCTTCTTCCTCTTTTAATTTTATGGCGGATTGCAATCATGACAAATCAGGTGCATACCGCCACCTACTGTATCGGAGTATGTAGCATGAATTATAATTTTCACTTTATATAATAGAAAAAAAAAAAAAAAAAAACAACAACAAATATATATATATATATATATATATATATATATATAAAAGTTCCAAAAAATAAAAAGGTTCCAATATCCTAAATCCTATAGTATACCCCTGTATCCTTCAGATATTCCACAACAGCATCCTGTGCATCTTTAACCCCCTCTCCTGTTGTTCCTAAGATACCCTCAAGGTTCCATTTTCTTCCTGTCGATTGATCTTTTGCTTTAATCTAATCCTCTCTTCTCTATACTTCCCACAATGCAGCAGTATATGTTCTACATCTTCTGTACTTTTACATTCCATACATTCATTTGATTTACTTTTACCTAACAGAAATATTGTTTTATTTAACCCAGTGTGGTCAAATCTTAACCTGGTTAAAACTGACTCCTCCCTTCTATTCCTTCCATTCACACCCTGTGCATTGATAGATTTCTGTATACTATAATATTTCCTTCCACTCTTATCTGTGTCCCATCTCTCTTGCCATTTCTTCATCATTTCTTTTTTAATTATTGTCTTAGCTTCTCCTTTACCAAAAGGAATATTTATAGTATCGCTCATCCTGGTGATTTCTTTGCTATTTTGTCTGCTTTCTCGTTTCCTCTTACATTTACGTGAGCAGGTACCCAGCAGAATCTCACATCTATCTGTAGCCTCTGCAATCTAAATAGGTTTTGATGGATTTCTAGCATTAAATCTTCTCTACTAGACTTCATATTTTGGATACTGTAAATAGCTGCTATAGAGTCAACACAAAATACCACTCTATCTGGTTTTACTTTCTCCACCCACTGTAGAGGGTGACACGGGAGTGGATTTTCAAATCTCTCCCGTCCCACTCCCACAAAAAAAAAATCCCATCCCATCCCAATCCCACGAAAAAACTGGGAAAAAATCCCGCCCCGTCCCAATCCCGGAAGAATGACTCCCATTCCCTCCCACTCCCGTATTATGTTTTTTTTTTTTTTTTTTTTTTTTGGCTAGAATCTGCCAGTTACAGTAAAGAATACAGTACAGATCACAGTATGCCCGTAACTTTTTTTTTTTACATTAGTTGAATAAAAATGCAAAATTTTGTTTATTATTATTATTATTATTATTATTATTATTATTATTATTATTATTGAACTGAAAGCCATCTTAAACAAATGCACAGTGTGCATTGCACACACATTAAATTTCACGTAAATCATTCATGCAGACACACGTTTCCTATTTTAATTGGTCCATTTGAAAGTAGACATTTCACTCTATAGATATATTTTTCTTGTCTCTAAAGCAAGTATACACGGAGTTTCGAAGTGACGCGCTCAAGTTCACAGAGACAGGCGGCAGAAAGCTCGTCCTTTTTGCTTTAATTTGTTTACAAAAGCGCAATGTTTCCTTGTTTTTCTGAGTGCACACAAATAAACGTTGAGTCTTTACAAATTCGAAAGATGCCTATCACTCTTATCTGTATGACCAAAAATGAGGTATTTTAAGAGCAAGTGACCGCACCGGCGCCTCTGTCATGCAGTACCGCGCTACTATTCAGGTTCCACACTCGCACAGACACTTCAAAAGCGCACATTTTTCTAGGTTAACATTAGATTGAGCGGCCATGTAAACTTGCTACTGCATACATCTTTCAGATGAAAAGCCATATGGTCGATGAATGATAGGTGAGCGTTTGGATCGCCTGCTGTATTACCAGTCGTTAACGATCTGTCTGTCATGAAATCACTTGCTTAACCAGCCACACCAAAGCATACAGAAGGAGAGAATAAAGAGACGGGTCAACTAGAATTAAGTTCAAAATTACAATATATATATAAAAGGTATATTTGTCTGTAAAGTTGGGTTTCATAGCGTTACGATTCCCGGTCCCGCCCACTCCCGCTGACATTTTTTCCTGTCCCGTCCCAATCCCGTGATTATTAGTGATTTTGTTTCCCATCCCGCGGGATTCCCGAAAAAATGTCAGCCTCTAACCCACTGTAACCCTACAATAATTGCCATCATCTCTGCCGTATAAACTGACAACTGATCAGGTATTCTTTTCCCAATACTTACATTCAGTGTTGGTATATATATTCCTATGCCTACCCTATTTTCTTCATCTTTAGATCCATCTGTATAGATATCTAGATAACTGTAGAATTTATTTTTAATGTACTGACTTGCCATATATCCTTTTTCACTCTCTTCCCATTTATTCTTTAATTCCATTATATTTAAATCTACATTAATTTTTGGAAACAGCCAAATAGTGATATTACTAATAGGAGTATGAGTGTTAAAACAGATACTGTCTAATCTATATTCCTCTGATTTAGCCTTTATTACCCATCCAAAGCCATTATTTTGAAAAGAATTATACTCCCAAGATTCTTTAACAACACTATTGGTAGGGTTTTTATTACCACATCCACGTAAACGACACCAGTATGTAAGAATAAGTTTATCTCTTCTTAAATCTGATGGCACTTCTCCTAACTCTACCAGTATTGCCTTAGTTGGTGTTGATCTCATCGTACCAGAACACATCCTCATAGCTTTATTAATAACTCTATCTATTTTCATTAAGTGTGTTTTAGCTGCCGCTCCATAAACAAAACATCCATAGTCTGTTGTTGATCTCATTAGAGCCCTGTATTAAAGATTGTTTATCTGCTCCCCAATCTTTTCCAGCTAATGCTCTCATTAAGTTTAGAACTTTTCTATATTTTGATTCCACCTTTTCTATATGTACTTTCCATGTTCCCTTTTGGTCTAACCACATACCTAAATATTTAAAGCATTCTACTGTTTCCATAAATAACATATGACAAGATTTACTTTTAATACTAACTAAGATTTACTTTTAAAACATCATTTAATACTATCATAAGTTCATTCATATTGATTACTTCATCCATGACACTCTCCACATTAATTTTTTTTAAAAAGCACATCCCTATTTTCATTTAAAATCTTTTCTTTATTCTGTCTGTGAATATCATCTAAGTGGTCTCCTCTATGCACACTAGCAAACTTCTTTCCTAATAAATTTGCCTTTTCCTTATCTGTTATTGCCATTATTCCTGCATCCTCTAATACTGGTATTTTATTATACATTTTTTTCCCTCTCATTTTCTTCAACATTGACCAAATCTCTCCTATTTGAACTTCTTTACCAATAGTTGAACAGTAATTCCTTCATGCATTCCGTTTACTATTCTTAACTTCTCGTCGAGCTTGAGCCTTTTTCCTCTGATAATTAATTAAATTTTCTTGATTCAAGTTATTTCTTAATATTCTTAGAGCATTATTTCGTTCTTTTATCAATTCTGTACATTTATCATTCCACCATGTGACTGATTTCCTTTTTCCTCCAACTATTTTAATTGGTATGCTATTTAAAGCTGCATTTAAAATCAGTTGTGTAACTTCAGATGTACATTCCTCAACATCACCCTCCATTGAAATTAAATCTGCTGATTCACAACATATTTTTTTTTACTTTTTCCCAGTCAGCTTTTGTAAAATCCCATTTTTTATGCCTAGGCCTTTCTTGGATATCTATTTCTACATTCATAGAACAAATTATTGGAAAGTGGTCGCTCCCAATACTTGTATTGTCTTTAATATTCCACTCACAAGAGTTTGCCAGATTATTAGAAACTAAAGTAAGATCAATACAGGACATTGTGTTAGAACGTATATCAATTCTTGTGCCATTTTCATTATTAAGGCAAACTAATTGCCTAACATCCATCAATTCTTCCACTACTTCCCCATTCTTATCTGTATGCTTACTTCCCCAAAGGCTATTGTGTGCAATTAAAGTCTCCGCACCATATTTCTTTCCTAATTCTTTTTGTTCTATTTATGTTCTCTAAAACATCAAGGCTTAAATATTTACAAGGGTTATAAAAGTTGATTACTACAAGGTTTCCATCTGAATTATATACTTCAATCATTACACATTCTATTTCTATTGGAGTTTCTATTCTTTTAAATGATATCCCATCTCTTACAAATGTTAAATAAATAAAATCAAGATGAGGTTGAAGCCACGTTTCTTGAATGCAGATAATATCAGGTTGTACTTCATATTCTACTATAACTTTTTAAATTCTTGACCATTTGCAATCAAGCTTCTAGCATTCCATTGTAAGAGATGGAATACTATTACAAGATTAAGTAATATTCTGAGATCCTCCATCATTATTAGTACTCAACATGCTATGTATATCTTCAGCGTTTACATCTTTAATGCCTAGAAACTCTTCTGCAGCTTCCACCACTGTTTTGATTCTATCGCTTTTTCTTTCTTGTCGTGTTGCAACATTAATTACTTTACATATAAAAGCTATAAAGCTTTTCTTTTCTACAATCAAGGTGTTCTCCTCAACTTTACACTTATGATTGCATGGCTGCTGTGGAGGTGCTGATCTTCCTGACTGATTTCTCCTGTCTGAGCTCTGAAATACTGCATATCTTGTATTGCCATCCAAATTTTCTGTTGGTCTATTTTGTTTATTTCCATAATTATCGACACCCTTTAATGCCTCTGCATATGTTACCTTATTCATAACCTTGTATCTTTGTATTTCTTTAGCTTGTTTCTGAACCACACATCCAGCATATGCAGCACTATATGCTCACCTCCACAGTTACAGCATTTTAGCTTAGCATCCTTTTCACATTTGCCATAGTCATGTCCTCCTCCACATTTCGCACATCTTTGTCTCCATTTGCACTGTTGTACTGTATGTCCCATTCTCTGACATTTGAAACACCTTAACGGTTGTGGAATATATTCCCTCACTTTGTATTTGATCCAACCCATTTGAACTTCATTAGGCATTATCTTTTCAAAAACAAGCATTACAGACAGGCTATCTGATTTAACACCACCTTTATTCATTTGCAGTCTTTTGGCTTCTATTATATTCCCACCTTGTATCTCTTTCTTCACATCTTCCATAGACATTTCCATAGGTACATTTGAAATCACTCCTCTTAACTTTGCTGCCATTCCTGGCACATGCACTTCAATCTTTCCACCCCCTAGACTGCTCATTTTCAGAATCTTCTCCTGTTGTTTCTTGTTTACTGCTGAAATTAGAATTCTTCTGCTATTCAACAATTTAGCATATTTAATTTTGCCTATTTCCTTCTCAATTCTTTAGTTACCTGTACAGGATGAAAATGACCTTTATCGTTACTAAGCGTAACAATGACTTTCCACTCCTCCTGTTTGTCATCATCAATCCTGCTGTTTCCACTGTGTTTAGCTCTAATTTTTTTGTTAGTTTGTCTTGGGGTGCTTTCTCCTCCACTACTCGCTTCAGACCATGCTTTTTTCCTTGCCTTTTTTGTTTGGTTAACCTCCATTTCTAAAGGCCATCCATCATCATCACCATCGGAATCATAATCCATTGCTACACTCATGATACAGTTTGATTACAATCCACCGTCTCTCGCTCTTCCGATGGTGCTCCTCCGTTCTCTGCCTGCGTTCAGGTCCTCCTGAAACGTTGGTACTTAGGAGTTGACAAATTACAACATGTGCGTTCAAGTCACTTTGGTCGAAACAAGATGATTTAACTTTTCTACATAAAATTCAGTGTTTTTTTTTTTTTTTTTTCTTAATTCTACATCTACATAATGTTGAATAATATGCATCATTGTGTTTTTTTCTGTTTTTTATTCAATTTATGAAGGTGATGTAAACTGAATCATTATATATATGCTATGATAACTATGCAATATTATATTATTTTGTATAAGGAACTTATATAGTTTTATTGTACATTATAATTTTTTTTTTTTTTTTTTACAGTCAATACAGACACTGCCATCTGTCTTCGGCTCCGTTCATTGCTTTTGTCACTGACACCCCCAACTCGGAATCTCGGAATTTCGAGTTTCCCACTCATAATAACGGCTGCGTCCGAAAGCTCTAAAATGCTTCAGGCAGCATTCCAAGGCAGGAAGGCATCAAGGCACGTCCGAATTCTAATTCTGCTTCACTTCCTGTCTCCGGAGGTACCTTCATCTGATGGAATTTTGAAGGCAGCATAGATGTATCCTTTGCTGCCTTCGATTTCCCACAATCCTGTGCGTGTGCGTCATATAGGCTATATAAATAAAGATATTCTGGTGAAATTACACTTGTTACTTTATATAATAGATGAGATCTTGACCATGATATACTTTATGAATCGTAATAGTGTAAAAAGCATAATAAATAATATTGTTTGTAATAATAGTATTTAATAAAATGTTAGAAGGGATCAAATGAGTAGTGAATAATATTTACAATATACTACCAATAATAACAAAACAGCCACTAATAACAATGACCTGTTCTGCAATATTACTTACATCAGTGCTTTTATTTATTTAAGCAAAAAGTAGCTGCCATTCTCAGTCATCTTCTCCGACGCACAGACCTTCGGTGGGTAATGACATTGAGGTCTTTAAAACATTTATATACAGCTGTATAAAATCGTTTTTCTACAAATTCTACAACATAACCGTTAGGTAACCTAGCAATGGCGTCACGTTCTGCTGCCTCTGAAGTCTGTCCGAAATTGTTTCTAGAGTTGCCTTCGCAGCCTTCGAAGTCACTGCCTGATAAGTCAGCGAGGCAGCAAGGCAGCTGACTAGGTTTTCGGACGCAGCCAACGACTTCGTGGTGGCGTTCATTGTGCGTTCAGCTCGTAAATACGACCTATCCGACACGACTCGTTACGTGGATGATAGTTAGGTCTACACTTCTATTTCGGGTTCACACATTGCTGTATTTCTGGCTGCTGCGTGTTCAGCTCCCATGCCAGCTTGTGTGTTCCCAACTATGTTTTGTGTTGTATTTATTGTCTCTCTCTATGGAATGGTTTATCTAACCCCCTTTCCATGGATAAGGCAAGAAGGAATACAGCTCGAGCTACTGGGCATGCACACATCAATCGAACGTTATTTTTGTCACACCGTACAACAAACTGTTTTTGTATTATAGTAAGGGCTAAGTTTAGGGTTGGGGTAGGTGTAGACATTAAAAAACATAACCCAATAGGTAGAACAATTCATTGTTAGTTTCCGGTCTGAACTGTTCTAGCCACAACCATTTTCCACTATTTCATTATTGTTTCCTGTTCTTTCTTTATGGATTTTTAAGGCCGCTTGCATCCGTAATGTTGCACTACTGCCATCTTCTGGAGTTAATTAACTTCTAAGCAACATCTCATATTCTTGTCATTGGTCCTGTTCATATTAAAAGGTAAATCAGGTATTTCCATCCTTGCCCACTCCAACAGCCAAATTTTATGTGCACCTAATTATATTTGTTTTTAATCACTTGACATCCAGTATAATTCTGTCGTTTTCATATGTCACAGAACATCAGCTTTAGATTCAATTTCCTCTTTCTATGGCAAGCCATTTTAAAATTATAGTATTTCAGTACTAGTTTAAACTAGTTTAAATTAAGTATTCCAGTACCAGTGTCTATTTTTTATGCTATTAGTACTTATTTTTTAGGTACTAGTATCTTTTCCATTAAGTAACCTACTAGTAGCCTTCGTATTCATTCGTTGCTTATTCTTTAGGTCACGGGTTGTTGTGATATTTTATTAAAAAAATATGTGGTATGGTTATAAACATACTAATCAATACACTGATCAGTATGATAATTGTTTCAATGATTGCTTCAATATTGGGTTTCTTAATATAGACTGTAAGTCTTAGGTACCTTCTAATGGGCAAGTACAGTGCTTTCCACTGGGCAGTGCCAATGACCTAAGGTAAACCAGTGAGCTTTGAGTGACTTTCAAGAATATGACAAAGATGGCACAAACAAGTATGATGACCATGAGAACACTTGCACCGTGGGAGCGGATGAGACTAAGGATGAAATGGAAAATGGTTCAGACTATAACAGGACTCTATGATTAGAAAGTAAACCAGCATGAGTACAAGTTAATTGTACCAAAACTAGTAGACTAAGACCAATCAGAGGCCGAATCTTCATTTTTTGTTTGAAAAGTCTGATAAGAACAGGGTATAAGTATGGGTCCCCAGACAGACAAAGACTCATATGCGCCGGCTGTCATCTCGGCTTTGTTGCTGTGCCCCTTTCCCAAAATAAAAATCACATGGAGCCACAAAATATTTTATCCCTAAATAAAGATAATGCGGCATAGCTTAAGTGTTATATCATGTGTAAACACTGTGCCGCAACAAACCGAATATATAAAACTATATACAGTATATATATATATATATATATATATATGTTTCTTGAAGCATCTTGGAGACGTTGCCACGGTTTCTGGATTTAGTCTCAGTTTATTCTGTTTCTTCATGTCATTCCAGAGACAGACTGGATGATGGTGAGATCAGATCTCTGTGTGGAGCACTGGCTGTTGTCAGACTTCTTGTGCAAACAAAAATCTGACTGAATTATTATTACAATTAAAGGCAAAATGAATGTTTGGAAATGTAAACTGATATTTCCTACTCACACACTACAGCAAAACATAGACATAACTGACTTTAAACCATTTTTTTTTTTGAGCTGGTGAAAATACTAGTAGCCTAAGACTTTTACACAGTACTGTGTATATATATATATATATATATATATATATATATATATATATATATTTATCTATCTATCTATGTATCTATCTATCTATATATATATGGAAATATATGGATATATATATGTGTGTGTGTGTGTGTGTGTGTGTGTGTGTGTGTGTATAAACCAAGCAACAAGGTGGGACAGAGATGGGTCTTGTGCATGTTGCCCAGTTGGGTCCCACCTCGTGACAAGTGCAATCCTATATGAAATCCATGTGGGCAGTTAAAATTGGGCCATTACGTGCAGACAATCCTATATGGGTCCCATTTTTCATCCCAGTTCAAACCCATATGGGCCCCACATACAAATGTTGGCTGGGCAGAGGTTTATAGGGTAATTTTTGTTAAATACAGTTTTTAATACAACATGTTTTAACTTTTAAACATGCACAGTATGCACCGATACTGAATTTCTCTGCTGATACCGACAGCCGATTATTCAGAATGTGTTAAAAACAACACAACCTGTGTTATATCTTAACACACCTGTGTGTCTAGTTAAGGACAACACATTTTGTGTTACTTTTAACTCAACCAGTGTGTTATTCTTCTTTACACATTCAGTGTGTTAAAATATTTAACACACTAATGTGCCATTAATAACACAATTTGTGTCATAGATGTGCTATTTTTTTACCAGTTACAATGAATGCAATACAAAAACAACTTTTTTCTTTCAAATATATACATATTTATTAAAACTTCACTTCTGAATTTTCACAAAGGCAATATTCACATTTGAATTTCATAAAGACATTTTTAAACAATTTTATATCTTGGATTTACAAAAAGGTTTTCTTCGTTAGAAATCATGTGAAGTGGTTTTACATCAGCAGCATTGCTTAAATTAATGACTTTATATTCATTTGTTCTTTGGACAGCATATGCATACAAGTGTGGGTGAAAATACACTTGAGATAGAACTCTAAGAAAAACTAAAACCATTCCTTTTTCACATTGTGAAACTATGTGTAAACTTCACCAAAGAGATGCTCTTCTCATAAGTCACGGTTTAAAGCAATTACACAACCAGTTTGAAAAGTTTGACCGAACGCATTAACAGAGTGAGAAACGAGAACAGTGTTACATGTGTCAAGTTCATAGCCAAAGTCTAAGAACATGCCGAAGATGACTTATAAGTTTCCGGACGTCTTTTGAAGTTGATTTTTTACACCTTGGACATATGTACATGGTGGTACAATTTAGGATAGTGCTTGAAGCTTCGAAATAAGCTCCACAACTTTGGATCTCTTCCCACTGGAGAAAGGAATGTCATATACATTTTCAAGGAAATTAAAGACACATATAGATGGACAGGATATTGTACATTGCAAACCCAATACATTTTGAACAGCACACGTCAGACTGTTATCGTCGAGTGGAATGGTGACTCTGTCATTCTCGGCCACAATGATGTATTGCGCTGTAGAACTGGGGGCTCCTAAACAGACAATGTGGGGTTGATGGTTTTCCACCATTGTCTGGGAATGATCCAGGAGGCTGGAGATGCTGGTTCCAGCCTGTAATAATAAAAGTACATTTTTTAAAAGCTATTATTAAAACAATTTAAGTGACTGAAGGTTTTCTTAAAGGGATAGTTCACCCAAAAATTTTAATTCTGTCAGTAATTACTCACCCTCATGTCGTTCCAAAACCGTAAGACCTTCTATTATCTTCGGAACACAAATTAAGATATTTTTGATGAAATCTGAGAACTGTCTGACTCTTCATAAACAGCAACACAAAACCAAAAGAGTTGTTGAATAAAGTTATTTTTGTTTTCTTTGAGCACAAAAAGTATCATTGCTTCATATCAGCACAACTGAACCCCTGATGTCACATGGACTATTTTACCTATATACTACATTTCTGTGCTTGGGAACATTTCAGTTGTGTTGCTGTTTATGGAGGGTCAGAAATCTCTCGAATTTCATCAAAAATATCTTAATTTGTGTTTGCAAAGTTGAATGAAGGTCTTACGGGTTTGGAACGACATGAGGGTGAGTAATTAATGACTAAGTAATAAAACTTTTTTGGATGAACTCTCTTTAATTCATTTGCATTCATTGAACTGAAGGCCAGGGATATTTTCTTATTTATGTTCAAAAGAAAATAGGAATGCACAATATTATCACTTCACTGTTTTGTATCACTGCATTTCATTTGAGAATGCACATACAGAATGATGTGTTCGGTGTAATAGCGTGCAGTGACAACAGCAGCAACAGCCTCCCTTTGGTACTAATGTCCATTCAGTAAGGCGTGTTTTTTTTTTGTTTAGTGGCCGCTGTTGGTCTATTTATAACAAAATAAAAATAAAAATACACAAATAACCTTAAGATACTTAGCCAAAGTGAGTTAAAAAAATACTGACAAAAATCTAATATTGTGTATGCCTAAAAGAAAACAAAATGAAAACAGTATAATTTTATGTAAATTAGAGAGTCATGTAATTAAGTAACATCACAAAGTGCTTGCACAGAAAACTAACAAACTAAAACAAACATATTAGGGCAATCAAGCTGCTTACCGGCTTAATGTCCAAGAGGTAAGAAAGGGCTGACTTTGTACTACATTTGGCCCAACCTTTGCTCCTTCCGGATGCAGTGGGGGGGCAGCAGTGTACTAAGAATTTGAAGAGCTCTGTAACATGACTCTGTAGTATAATAGAAAAACACAAAATATAATGGCATTTTTCAAATGGCTGAAATAATGGCTGACTTTGATCTCCAACTTTGCCTTCAGAGAACTAGTAAAACTAATGGTGTCCACTGAAAAACAACGGTTTGACAGAACAAGCAAAGTAGCCTACCTTCACTCTAATTATCAGTTGGCATGACCAGAGGATCTTTCACTGTGGACATCTTTTGCAACTTCGGAACAATATTTCCTTCCCATTTTCGAAGAAAGATGTCAGCCTTCCCAGGAAACATTTTTCCAAACTCAGTGTCAAGCTACAACACAGGATAGAATACACAATTACAACACTACTGTGTTTTCTCAGTATGTTCACAAATGATCAAATCTAAGTTTATGCAATCATAACAGTAAAATAAAAACTACTATACGTTTTATGATTTGAATTCAACTGACTGAATAAATGGTGGAGCTTGATTTCAGTGCACCTTACAATCTCTAGCTTGCAGCAGACTGATGGTTGGAGGGGAGTGGTTAAAGGATGTTTAAAGGACTTTATTTTATTTTAAACTTTATTTTAATTAAATTGCATAGAATTTTTCACCACAAGATTAGTAATGTTCACTAACAAAGTATAAAAAAACATTCTGAATTCATTTGGACTTTAAATGTTAATATTTAGCAGCCATGTCCCTGTACTGACAAGTCTATTTATACCTAGCTAGAAGAAAAAAACATGCAAAACACAAGATGTCCTTACCAAGTATGGCATGTCTACAAATCGAGGATATTGTTCAAAAATCTCTTGCACTGTTGGGGACGTGTTTGCAATCCATAACCAAGATGCAAGCATCAATTATTTCTGCACTCTTGAGATGCTGATTTTTTTTGCATATCTCCTTTTCATCTAGAAGAACTGCAACTAGTGTTTTTGGAGAGTCCTCCATTTGAAGCTGCAAAAAAACAAAGAAAAACACCAATCTGTTATATACATATACTGATTACACACATTCATACTGTAAAATGTAGTTAACAAGCAGTGTTATAATGAATATTTATTACAAAAACAGCGAGCTAACAAAAGCTAGATAAACCTCCAAGATATAAACCTAAAGCAATATTCCGATCTCCAATTCTCTCTCTATTTCATTAAGAGACTTGCGGTTCCTAATTCAGAATCGATTTGTATCATATTACAGTAATGCTCTCTCAAAATTTTCCATTACAATAATGCTAAAAACTGCCTCAAATAACTACAAAGACGAGAATAAAGTCGCAAAAGCTACTATTCATTTCTTATTGATTGAAATTAATGGTGACTATCTCATATTTTCCACCGGAATCAGCGATACTCTTAAAGGATGTCATGAAAACAACACAGTCTGTGTTGTTCCTTAATACACCCGTGTGTCTACTTAAGGACAACACATTTTGTGTCAGTTATGTACACAAAATGACACAAAACGTGTGAAAATAGTCAACATAACACATCCTTTTTGAGATAAAGACATATGTGAATGTCGAAGTCAAACAAATTTTAAACGTTACAGTAATACATCTTATTATTATTTAAAGACATTTAACAAGACATCAATACATTATATTGTTTAATGAAAGAAAGGCGATGGACAGCAGTGAAAGTGATCAGAGTTACCGCTTAACGACTTGCGGAGTGACGTAGCAGCAATGTGATTGGATGATAGTTAACACATGTTGTGTTGGACACACTGTGTTGTTTCTCTCTTTCTCTCTCTCTCTCTCTTTTACACATGATCAACTTAAAATTACACAAAATGTGTTAAAATAGCCATAACACAAAAAATGTGTTATTAATTAACACATCCTTTTTGAGAGTGTACTGATAGTTTGATTCTGAAAAATCTGTCCTAACCGATGCTATTAACTACACAGGGAAACCTATCATTTTGCAGGGCTCTAGACTGCAATAGTTTTTTGAGAATGTGCAAGTTAAAATTTGACGTGATTGCATTTGTGCCAGTGCATGGTTTGCGCTGCTCCTGATATGGCATTATTTTAATGACAAATGTCGAGAGCGCATTATTGTAGGGCAAAAGTAGATTAATAGGTTGTTTGCAATCACGTGATTCTAAGGACGCGCGAAATGCAGATGGAGAGCAGGAAGTGATTTTTCTCTATAGGAATCAATAGCAGAATCTCAAAATGACCATGTTTTTAGTTGTTTATAGAAATTTGTCAAATCGAGAAATTGTATTTCATATCGTGTATGAACATTTGCTGTTCATAAGGAGGAAAAGGCAAGAACTTGACTGAAACAAATTGGGAAAGTGGCTTGTAAACCTGCGTCTGCGGTCAGGAGGGGAGTCAGATAATGCGTGTGTGTACGAATGGTTAATAAAAGATATAATAATATTAAGATATAAAGAAATATATAAATAGATACAGGGTAAGACAGTAAGAATTCACTCAATGCTAAATCCCATATTTACATGCAATGCAAATATATTATATTTGCAGTTGAATACAATTGAGCCTTGTGAGATTGCGATAAATTTAAGTGAGTGACAGCTTTTTAGTATATGAAAGCGCTATCTGCTCATAGGCTATAATCAATTCAGAATTTGAATTCGCTTTACATGCTGCTAATAGGACCAATGGCCAAAATCCCTGTACAGCAGTAGTTTTAGGAGTGACATATATCCTGCATCCTTCATATAAATGTGGGAATCGCTTTCGAAAGAGTTTGTTTGCTATCAGGCTTAGTTACATAGCTTATTTCCACCACCTCGATGACAGGCAACTGAGGCAGCTGTTTCAATTTAGTTGAAAAATCACTCCTCTTCACAACATAAGGATCACATCCAACATATGTTGTGATTTTCTGTTTATACGTTTGTCCTGTAAAGTACAGACTTTCCTCCATCTCATCTGTTCTGCTTTTTCTCCTGACAGTTTGCTGCATGTGCAGGGTTTAGGAATCAATAGCAGAATCTCAAAACGACTATGTTTTCAGTTGTTTATGGAAATCGGTCAAATCGAGAAGCTTTATTTCATATCGTGTATGAACATCTGCTGTTGCATAAGGAGAAAAGGCAAGAAATTGACTGTCAAAAACCCTGTACAGCAGTAGTTTTAGGAGTGACATATATCCTGCATCCTTCATATAAATGTGGGAATCACTTTCGAAAGAGTTTGTCTGCTATCAGGCTTAGTTGCATAGCTTATTTCCACTGCCTCGATGACAGGCAACTGAGGCAGCTACTTCAATTTTGTTGAAAAATCACTTCTCTTCATAACATAAGGATCACATCCAACATATGTTGTGATTTTCTGTTTATACGTTTCTCTTGTACAGTACAGACTTTCCTCGGTCCTGAAAGTTTGCTGCATGTGCAGGGTTTTGTGGCTATTGGTCCTGTTAGCAGCACGCAAAGCGAAACTTTTATTCAAATTCCGAACTGATTATAGAAAGCGAGCAAATAGCGCTTCCATATAGTCACTAAAAAGCTGTCACGCCCTTCAATTTATTGCAATCTCACAATGTTCCGTTATAATCAATGCCGCTCTCAGAACTACAAATATAATATCTTGCATTGTGTCTACGTGTGGCGTTTAGCATTAGGTGAATTCTCACTGTCTCACCCATATATTTATATATTTCTTTATTAATATCTTAACATATTATTACATCTTTTCTTAACCATTTGCACACACGAGCATTATCCGACTCTCCTCCTGACCACAGACGGAGGTTTACAAGCCACTTTTTCCTGCACTTTTCAGTAAATTTCTTGCCTTTCCGCCCTTATGAACAGCAAATTTTCATACATGATAACATATATTTTGTGGTTTCTCGGTTTGACCGATTTGAGCATCCATAAACAACGCAAAACATAGGCATTTTGTTTCTGCTAGTGATTCCTATGGAGAAATATCCCAGATAGCAAGAACTTTTGGGCCAAATGTGGCCGAAAGCTGACACATATGGCTTAGATATGGCATGGCTGAACAGATATGGGCCAGATTGTTACCGTATATGTGTTGCCATAAGTTTAAAATGTGCGGGAAATTATTGCTTGGTTCACAGCTCCTTTTGAGGTATATGGTCCAGATAACAACAAACACATTAGAACCAAGTAAGGTTTAGCTATGGCTGACATATAAACATCGACTTCTGGCTAACATTTGGATTACACTTGGAAAACACATCAAGTTTGGCTGACGTCCGGCAGGCCACACCTCGGTTGCTATGACGACCGCGTCAATTTGACCAAAAGGCGGCAATTCCCTCACGGATTTTCCGTCACACAAGTGCTTCAGGTAAGTGATATTTTGGCATATTTTTGATATTTTTAAATTTAAATTTAAATATTTATGATTATGTCTCGGCATTTGTAGTTATTAGATGTTTAGTTATTTGTTTCATTGAGAAAAGGGTCAAGTTAGATAATTTTTCTTTGTTAAATGTGGTGTTTGCGTAGCCCTCCGACAGATTCCAATAATCACGCAATCAGGGTTAATGCAAAATCACTTACTTTAGATTGATTTGTGAAAACGTTTATAAAACATTTTTTCACGTGTTCAGTGTTTTTCACTGCTCTATGGTGTGGTAAAACATACAGGCTCTCCTGAAGTGAAAGATAACAGTCGAAGCCATTAGAAAAATCATCTTACATTTCTTAAAATGGGTTTTGAGGTAGGGTAGTAATCCCGATTTCATAGTCCCGTTTTTTTTTTTTTTTTTTTTTTTTTTAACCATTTTAAGCGGTTTTCAAAAACTCAAATGATCACAATATGTCAAGCTTTCTATACATGTCTCAGTTAGCAAATTTTCTTTGGCCCGTATCTGGCCATAATCTACAGCTAAAGTGTGGCCCAGATTAGTATTTGTTCACCGGCCCAAAATTGGCCCATATGTTTTTAGCCAGAACTGAACCAAACCAGAGCCATAACTCCGCCGTTCATGAGTACTTGATGCAATGTTGAGAAAATACTTAGAAAACTGAAATCATTTTTGTATTTCAATTCAAATGCTATATGCCCAGGAGGTAAGTATAGCCTAGTAAATGGTGTTTGTGTGAATGTCCACAAAACTTTAAGACCTTATATTAGCAGTAGGAAAAAAATTTTTAAAGATGAAAAAGAATTCATAAGATAATCATGAATAATTTGTTGCCATTGTGTGAATAATATATAATAAGTAAAACGTAAGAATAGTTTGAAAATGTATTTAAAAATGTAAGAACTTTATATAATCCAGATTACATGTATTTGGTTATCCCACACTGTTGATCATTTTGATTTTTAGTGTAATCCTGCAGGTCTACCTTTCGGTTTGTACTACTGATAATAATTATTACATTTCTCTTCACTGTAGGTGCTGTCAGGCAGAATCCCCTGACTGGAAGGGCTTCAGATAAAGACATTGAAATTAACTGTGTAAAGTGGCTGCACCTGTCTGGAGACTGAGATGATGGGAGGAAAGAGAGAATAAACAACAGTGCATTGCTGACCCCCATTAGACAGTTTGCAGCATTACTAACACCAACACACTTTCAAGCAACTCTTCTCTTCTCAACACTTTTCTACTCAACACTCAAGTTTTATGTTATTTTTTCTTAAAAACTGGTTCCGACTCAAATTTGTCCATTTCATAATTTTTGGTTTGAATATTAATTGTGTTTGTTTTATATTCTTAAAAAATGATTCCAACTCAAATTGTAATGTTAAATATATGTGTTATATATTTATAAGAATATTCTAACTCAATACTGAGTAACTGTAAAGCACATTTAACCTGCACTGACAAAAGTAAATTATTTTATTTACATTTTTGTTGTTGAGTGTGTGATTTACTCTCTAGTTAATATGAATTTTACATATACAGTCAGCCGCATATGAAACATACTGCCCATATATGGGCCACATAAAAATGTATTACTTGGCTCATGAATGGCGGAGTTATGGCTCTGGTTTGGTTCAGTTCTGGCTAAAAACTTATGGGCTGATTTTGGGCCGGCGAACAAAAACTAATCTGGGCCACACTTTAGCTGTAGGTTTGGGCCAGATCCGGGCCAAAGGAAATTTGCTAACTGGGATCACTTCCTGCCCTCCATTTCGCGCCACAGTAATGACGTCATGTGCAAACAACCTATACAATGCGCAATCGCGAATTTCTCCGCACGCGGATTTCCTTTGCTCTTGCACAAAACCGGGCCAGTCTCTCCTCTCTGTCGAAGTGTGCGTGTGCGCGCTCAAACTGTGTCCTGTGCACTTATGTATGGCGTTATTTTAATGACAAATGTCGCGAGCGCATTGTAGCGCGAAAGTAGATTAATTCAATGCGCTCGAACGCGGATTTCCTTTGCTCTCCCACAAAACCGGATGCGCGCTCTTAAATATACGCTGCTCTCTAATGAATTTTGCCTGCTCTCACTCAGAAAACGTGCGTGCGCTTTTGCGCATCCTTCTACACTTTTGCTCTCGAGAGTTCCTCATGTGTGTTAGAGTTGGGGTACTCGAACTCGAGTCCGGTGTCGAGTACAATTTTTAGGCGACTCGGACTTGTAACGGACTCAGATGCATTTTTACTCGGACTTGACTCGGACTCGAGCATTTCGGACTCGGAAAATATCTCGAGTCCATCCGAGTCCAGAGAAAGATGACAGAAATGTCACTGACTCGATGCATTATCACGAAGGTGATATTTAGTATTTGCATGTGTTTTTAAGTCTTGTCCAGTAGGCTACTTGAAAGCCCACAAGCTTATGTGTGCACACACTCAAAGCGCGCCTCTCAGCAGTGTGCGAATGCCGAGTTCTCTTTCCCTTCTAATAGCTCGTGACATAATCACATTGGTCCACTTTGGAAAACGTGTAGCTGTCACGGTTTAACCTCCTCAGACGTTACTTACACGTTTTGTGTTAACATGTTTCGTGGAGAAATACCCGGATGTTGACACGCAATAGCCGTAAAAATCTTAAAAGCCACGACTTATTTTGTTTCTTTTAGACCGATAGAATGGAATATTGCTGTACTGACGATCAGGGAGCATACAAGTCCACGTTAAGAAAGGAGACAAACGTGCCCTACACTTTTTTTATTATTATTTTCTAGGTGAAAATTATTAATTTGCCCTGATCCACGCCGAAAAAAATCGTGTAAGTGTCACGTTTTAATGAAGTAAAACCTTACTGTCATATGAGTCAAACATGCAACCAGAGGCTTGATTTCGTTTCTTTTCTTGCTTTCCCAGCTGCTTGACACCTCGCTAAAAACAATGTATTAAATGGATGTTAAATCATGTTAACCACAACCTTTTAATTACGCAACCTAGTTCCGTTGCTTAGCAACTATAGGAAACAATTACGGGGGCGGAAAATGGCGGCGTGAAGTTGACAGCGTGGGTGAATCAGTCCTTGAACATTTGTCTGTTTGTTGGTAAATCTCAATGCATTTCGTTTAATATCACATATTTTTTACGCTAAGTACTTTCTGATCGGTTAGGGGATCTTTTGGCTTTACTTTATTTTTTATTTTTTGAGTTTGTGAAGTTTACGTGGACAGTCTAACTGCTAACTTTGTTAACACGGCTCACTCTCGCCGTTACCCTCACTTTAGTTGTCTGTGCCGTGATTGAACTTTTGGGAAGATTCTTGGACTATGACAAAAGATAAAAAACGCAAATCTAAATCGATGGATTCATCTTTAAGTCTCGGTGCCTGTGTTACGGTAGACTTTGAATCTGACTCAGGTGCTCTTGTTCCACTACCCGAAACTCTGTTGAAGGAACCAAAGCACAAAAAAGGCAGAAATGATGATGACTGTGAAGAAGATCTGCAGATCTGCTATCTCCGTTAGCCACGGTAATCATAACGTCTCTTAAGTCCGTCATTAATGAAAGAGCTGACATCCTTGATAAAGGCATCGAGGAAGTGAAAATGTCAGTTGAATTTTTGACAGAAGAAATAAAGGATGTGAAGACAAAAGTGGAGCGAGTTGATAAACGGGTGACAACTGCGGAAAAAAGAATCGGTGAGTTGGAAAACAAAGTACAGGATCTTTCCAGATATCAGAGGAGGTGGAATCTGCGGCTTTACGGTTTGCCCGAACAACCAGGAGAAAACGTCAGACAGAAAGTTCTGGATATTTGTGAGGCTGTCATCCCAACTTCTGCTGGCAAAGCTCATGAGTTCATCGATGTGGTGCACCGTTTGGGAAAAGTTAGAAGCGAAAATGCTCTGTCCTCCGGTCAAAAACCCCGAGGCATTATTCTACAGTTCACGATGCGTCACTTTTGCGAAGCGCTCTGGAAAGCTGCAAAGAACTCCCCTTACCTGACAAAACACCACTTAAGATTCGCAGAAGATCTGTCCCCAGAGGATCGGGAGCGGCGCAACAAACTTTGGCCACTTGTTGAGAAAGCACGGCAGCAAGGACGCCGCGCTTACTTCGTTGGCCCGAAGGCGTATATTGATGGCAAAGAACTTGTTTTACAGGACATGGAAGTCACCGAGTGAAATGAATCTGAGTTAGTTTGCCGTTTTGCCTAAGTATGTGACTGAGTATGTGTTTTACCTTTAAAATGCAAACTTAAATGTCAAACTGTAGAATAAGGTACTTTTGAGGTACAATTCAATTTTTTTTTTTTTTTTTTAAATTGAAAAGACCCCTATCTTGTTCTATTTACAAGGGTTTTCTTATTTATAGGATCTCATGGGCTGACTCACCTGTTGTTATAGTTCTGGTGTCCATTGTTCAATGTTTCCAAATTTTTCTATTTGCTCAGTTAATGCAAGAGGGTTGCGTAGTGATGTTAAACGTAAAGCTATTTTTTTATATGCTAAATCGCTTAATACTGATTTTTGTTTTATACAAGAGTCGCATGCAAATTCTAGTGATTTTAAGTTTTGGAAATCACAATGGGGTGATGAGTTATTTTCTTCATGTGGTTCTAATTTTTCAGCAGATGTTTTAACTTTGAAGCACAAATTTAGGGGTAAAATAATAGAGACAATTTCTGATCCTGAAGGCCATTTTCTTTTTTTATTGGTTACTTTAAATTATCTTTTTTTTGTCCTGGGTAACATTTATGGATTTAATGCTGCAAAAAATAACCTCAAGTTATTTAATTCTATAGAAGTTCATTTAGAATATTTTAAATCTAAATATCCTAATTTGTTTATTATTTTGGGTGGAGACTTTAATCAAACTATAAATAATATTTTGGACCGATCACCTCCTAGACTTTCTGATAGTTCATCAGGCCTTTGTGGTTTGATCTCCCGATTTGGCCTTGTTGACATTTGGCGAGAAAAACATCCTCATGCTTTACAGTTTACTTGGTCTAACAGCTCTGGTTCACTTAGGTCTAGAATTGATTTTTGGTTAATATCGGACTCTTTATCCAATTATATTACTAAGGCTGAAATTTTGCCTTCTCCATTGTCTGATCATAAATCTATCATTCTATCTTTCGATAACCCATCTGCTTATTCAAGAATATGTAACTCGTACTGGAAACTTAATTCTGTTTTATTAGAGGATGCAGAAATTTGTCGAGCTGTGATATCTAAGATTAATTTTTTTCTTAAAGCTCAAGCCGAGGATAATTTTAGTTCTAACTGGGAGCTGTTAAAATATAATGTTAGATTAATCTTAGTTAAAGCTGGATCTCAAAAAGCTAAACAATATAAAGCAGAGGAACTTGATATTATTAAAAAACTTGTCTGCCTCTCCAGCACTCCTTTTGAGAATTTATCTGTTAATCAGAAATCAGAATTGGTTGAACTTCAGAATTCGTTAGATAATTTGTATATACAAAAAGCAAAGGGTGCTTTTGTTCGCTCAAGAAGAAGGTGGTTGGAGGAGGGAGAACGTAACTCCAGCTATTTGTTTAGATTAGAAGTAGCCTTAAGGTAAATGTAGTGGTTTTGAAGAATTATAAAGAAATCTCTAATTATTGTGAAGAATTTTATAAAGACCTTTATCGTTCCAGATACTCTCAACAAAATTTGGACTTTTTTTTTTAACTCCCTTGATATGGGCCTTATTTCTAAAATTGATGATAATGGCAAGAATATATGTGAAGCCCCTATTCAAATGAAAGATATTTCTGAGGCTATTGATAAGTTAAAACTAAATAAGTCACCTGGGAATGATGGTTTGACCACGGAGTTTTATAAGAAATTTTCAAATTATCTTTCACCTTTTCTCTTCAATGTTTATTTAGAGAGTCTTAAAAAGGGTATTCTCCCACCTTCTATGACTCAGGGTGTTATAAGTTTGATCCCTAAACCTCAAAAAGACCTCTCTCAGTTGGAAAACTGGCGACCTATAAGTCTTTTAAATAATGACTACAAAATACTAGCCATGATTTTTGCTAAGAAAATTAAATATGTTCTAGATGATATAATAGATGAATATCAGTCAGGTTTTATGACAAACAGACTTATTTCAAACAATATTAGACTTGCTCTTGACATATTAGATTACTCCGATCTGATCCCGGATGACAGTTTTCTGCTTTTTCTTGATTTTTATAAAGCTTTTGATTCGATTGAATTTCCTTTTATTCTTAAGTCCTTGAGTGTTTTTGGTTTTGGCCCTAATTTTATTAATGCAATTCAAACGTTGTACAGTAATGCCAATGCTTCAATTAAGTTACAACATCACTAGGGTGTTGCTTATGACAAAAAAAAAGATTTATGGCTTTGACCTTTTGACCTTGCCCCTCCCCCCGCTACCCCTCCCCTCACCCACTACCCCTCGCCCCACCCGGGGGCTGCCCACGTGACTGCCACATGTGTCACGGCTCCACGTGACTTCTATCCGGATGTGTTGACCTTGTGACCCTCTAATGACCTCCGGTTGATGGGTTTACCAGGTGTCGCGTCAGCGTACGACTTAGGGGTAGTGAAATATGGTGTATGTGCGTGACCGTCCGGTGACGGGTTACAGAAATATGGCGTATGTGCGTGACCGTCCGGCGACAGGAGACGAATGAAGCTCTCTGAGGAATGCTTTGGTGATTTTACACAGTCTGGCCCCCGCATCCGTTGCGGGGCGGGCATCCTTTGGGGGATCAGGTTGCGTTCCAAGGTTCGCTTGCATTTTTGGTCAATCTCATTCTCTATAGAAAATAAAAAATGAACCACGACAGAATAAATAAACAATTTGAACAATAGTACCGGTACATATCATAATAAACATATAAATAATAGTAATAAAGACTTTAAATAAATAATAATAATGAAATAAAAATAAATAAATAAAATTCCCCTTACCTTTTTCAGTGAGAAAGGATCCATAATTCGAATGAGAGATGAAAAAAGATTAAACTTTCTCTCTCCCTGTTTCTCTGTGTGTTTGAGTGCGTGAGGCAAATTCTCTGTCTGTCTCTCTCTCTGACTTTCTCTCTCTAACCCCCTTACTCTAGCTCTCTCCTCTTACGAAAAGAAGAAAGATGAACAGAATAAATAAAGAATTTTAACAGGTTTTGAGTGAACGTTGTATGTGAAAGTACCCTAACATACAATTTGAGGATTGTATATAAAATGCTTTTCAATAATATAATAACAATAAATAATAATAATAATAATAATAATAATAATAATAACTGAAATTAAAAATAAGACCATCAATAAAGAAAATGGATAAATGATCTTCTACATTTACCTCTTTGTGCCAGATAGTTGTTGAGAGGATTGCAAAAACCTAAAAACTTTTTAAGAAACTATCTCTATTACCCCAAAGCTTTCACAACCGCCTGAGTGTGCTTCTGTTTGAGCGTGCGTGTGTGTCTCACAGCCTCCCCACCACTCTTGTCATTTTCGCGGGCCCCCCCAAATTCATTCTTCTGTTACAGGATACGCATGTTTTAAGAAATCTGCGGAATTCCATACGACGTGACCAGTTGGCTCTTTCCCAAGCAATCGACAGGTGATTCGTCATTATTATGACCTCACCTCTAACCCTCTCTCACTCTCTATTTCCCCTTACCCTCACTTTCTCCCCAGTCTGCGTTTGTGCGTTTGTGTGTGTGTGTGAGCCCCCATTCTCTGTCTCTCTCTCTCTCTCTCTCTCTCTAACCCCTTACTCTAGCTCTCTCCCCACCAACACTAGGATTTAAATGTATGGTAAAAGAATTAAAGAAAATAATATTCTTAAAATTAAAAGACTTTTCACCCATCACCCATCCGCTCAGCTGGGACGCCTAAGTTTACTTCACCGTATTACAAATAGATCATAATCTAATCATGACAAAACTGTATATCGTTGGAAAGGTCTAAGACTCCTAAATAGATATTTGTCCACTGTTTGTGCTACAAATTATGTAGGAAAAGTAATAGTACAAAAATCAAAAATCTACATCA
Source organism: Labeo rohita (assembly GCF_022985175.1). Taxonomy (NCBI): domain Eukaryota; kingdom Metazoa; phylum Chordata; class Actinopteri; order Cypriniformes; family Cyprinidae; genus Labeo; species Labeo rohita. The sequence goes on from NW_026127131.1 coordinate 398,538, forward strand.
TAACAGGAGTTCTGACCTTTGTCACAAAAAAAAAAAAAAAAAAAAAAAAAAAAAAAGACTTTCATCGCAGGCTTTTACCCTATAATGTTTTAGAAATTGTAAGAAATTATATATCAATTGAAAAATGTATCCTTTGAAAACCATTTTAAAATCAGACATTGCATTACCATTGGATTTTTAACCTATTTAACATTTTCACGTCTATGTTCAAAATGGGAGTGACAGTTAAAGGGTTAATAAATCTATGACATTTCTTAATTGATGAAAGCATTCTTCTCGTTTTAACAATAATACAAGTAGTTTTTCATTGTAAAGATCATACCAGTTTCCTTTCAAACAAACTCCTCCTAAGCCACAGGAAAATGTTTCTTTATTTTAATTTATTTTATTTAGTTATTCGCACTTCATTAATTTAATTTATTTATTCATTCTTTCATTTTTTCAGTTTTTTAGTCTGTTAAATCAGCTGAAAAACACACATGTACATGTAGGTAGTTAAATATCAAGATGAATGCAAATGTTTTGTTCCACGCTGCACAATAAAAACAAGAGAGTAGTCCTCACTGATTTTCTTCCCCTGTAAGACTGGTAGTTAAAACACACTTTCACGTGCATGTAGTTAATCGTCTAAACTTAACATCACACGAAATGTAAATAGCTTGTACCCCGCAGCCCAATAAACCAAAGAGGTTGTTTTAATAAACTGGTGTATGCTGTTGGAAAATTCTTGTTTCATTTTAGTGAATATTGTTAGTTTAGTTACATTTGTTATTTCTTTATATTCACTCCTAGATTTTTCAATCCTCAACACAAGCGCAGACACATACACAAACACTCACACAAACACTCGCACAAACATACATGCAAAACTCAAACGCAAACATAAATGCAAAGGCAAACATACATGCAACTAAAACACAAACACGTACGAAAACACGAACATACATGCAAAAAACAAACACAAAAACAAAAATACACATGCAAACTCAAATGCAAACACAAACAAACATGCAAACACAAACATACATGCAAACTCAAACACAAACATAAATGCAAATGCAAACATACATGCAACTAAAACGCAAACACACACACACACACATGCAAACTAAAACACAAACACGTATGAAAACACGAACATGCATGCAAAAAACAAACACAAAAAGACAAAGACACATGCAAACACAAACATACATGCAAACATACATTCAAACCCAAACACACACACACACAAACTGTGGTAAACATGAATGCAAACACAAACAAACATGCAACTACAAAACAAAAACACACACACACACAAAAACAAACACAAAAGAAAAAGACACATGCAAACACAAATGCAAACAAATGCAAACACAAAAAGACAAAGACACATGCAAACACAAACATGCATGCAAACTCAAATACAAACACAAACACAAAGCATGCAAACTCAAACGCAAACGTAAATGCAAACACAAACATGACAAACACAAACATGCGCACAAAATCCATATGATGATGGAAAACCGTATGATTAAATAAATGTAACTTTTGTTTTAACAAATAAGTTAAGTTTTGTAGATTTTTAGATCTTTCACACATAAAGCCATGATGAGGATTAGAAGTTGTCAAATGATCCTCTGATGAGTGCAAGAGACACTTACAAACCTAAATAGACTAAAAATTTGCTGTCGTAAGCTTGTCTGCAACAAAAGAAGTCTTAAACAAGGTGCAATAAGTGACCCCATTTTTTACATCAGATTAGATTTTCTTTCTCATTTTAAAACGGTATTATTAACCATGCTTTTTAAATGCAACATATTTATTGTCACACTGTAATGCTATATTTTATTAAAATACAAACAACTGTGCCTTTTATAGTTTTATTTTTAAATGATCAAGTATTCGATAAGACCCATCTTATCACCCAAGCTGATGTGTCTGACGGTTTGTGATGACATTAATATCTTACTGATACAGATGTGTTAAGATGTTAAGTATGTGTAAAATATTTGTAAAGTTCAATATTACTGTTAAAACAGTTTTAAAAGCACGTTTTTGTGTAACACTGTCCTGAGACAAATAAAAATAGAATGTATGAAAGCCTCTTCTTTTAAGATATTTGTAATGCAGACTAAAAACTTTACATTGACAACTGAGGTTATTCTCTTGAATATGTATACAGTAACCAGTGAGTTCATGAAACATTATTGTATAAATACATAACCTTGTAAATTCATCATGATTCTACCATATTAATCAATAAAAAAGACCTACTTTATATATACCATATCTGACTTTCTAATTAAAAACACACAAAAAAAAGCCTTTTTTGTTTTCTAAGTTATGTTTCTAAGTTAGAGTGCTTGTAGTTTGTAGTAAAATCACATCTTTAACCCAAAACAAAACATTTTTGCTTCACACACACAAACACACACAGCTTTTTCAGTGCCAACAACATCTTAAATCATTCAGCTGTGGCTGAGACCCTAATGAAATTATTTTACATTAACAAGTATTGCAGAAAACCAGAAAATGTATTATAACACCACAGTAAGATAAAGCTATGGATGAGCGATTGACCAACTTATCAAATGCTAAACATTTCCTGTTTACATAGTTTAAGATGAAACTTAAAAAATATAGGCATGAGCTAACAATCGGTAAAAATACTGGCCGCACTCAACATACAGAGGGAGAGACTGAATATTCAGACAGCTAGAGCAGGACCATATTGACTTTTTCTTAAGATAAAGACAATTATTTGGTTTATTTGGTATCTCGCTTCACAACAGTTGCTCCATTACAGCACACACGTGTCTTTTTTAGCATGTATCTTATTATTGTTCAATATAATCGTTTAGTCTAAATATGTTTTAACAGTTCTTTGTGTTTTTGTTTTTACAAAGTTGTTAAACACGTGTAACTAATACCTCACTCAACCGCTGTAGACTTTTAGGTCTTCAAACATGGCTGCTGGGGATACATACCCCAAAACACTCATACATGGCAGCCCCCAAAATCATTGGACTTCTGATTATATGCACACTAAGATACCCTATATAAAAAGACTCACATTTCCACAATTTTGTGAAGTATACGCTCCTTCCGTGTTGTGATGTGACAAACCCCTTTTTTTTTTTTTTTTTTTTTTTTTTTTGTGATCTGTGTTAGTGATGCAGAGTCCGATTCATTTCTGCGAAACGATTCATTTGGACAGTTTGGCTCAATAAACCGATTCATCAGCTTTCTTTTCATCGGTCATTTCTTTTCTAACAACTCAGGGTCATTTTATATCAGTGAAACATTTAAATAAAGTTAACTGTGTGAACACGTATTGGTGATTATTGTCTGTTGTTCATTTAAGTTGTTTAACAATGTTCGTGATCCTTCATTTTCATCCTTCAGTTTAGCTTATTTGTTTTTAGTCGGTCACAAAAGTGTTAGGCATGAAGTTTATAACAACAGGTTTCAGGAGGTTGGGATGCGTGTAAGCGCATGTGACAGTAAATGCGACAGAGCCGAGAGTGTTACTCAAACACCTTTGCGTTATCTTTTAATAAAATATTGCATTGAATGTCACTTGGACAAATTCTGTAACTGTGTTTCATAAATACACTGAAATGAATGTAAGCGTACAAACCTTTATAATGTGGCCTAACGACACAACAGACTGATCCCTGGTAAGTACGCTTAAAATCGCTAGATATCTTGACTTCATCCACGCTAGTGCGCTAGGCCTCGTCACACCGTCACACCGCTGTGAGAGATATAAACCGCAAAGTTTTTCAGCGTTACACTTTGAAACCACAACCATTTCAGATGTTTCCATGACTTTGTTCGCTCTTTCTGCCTGAAGTTGTTTTGCAGTCTCACCATCCTTTTATATTTTCACACCTAATTGTAATTGTCAAGCCTTACGCTTTATTTTCTAGTTTTTGCTGTCATGTTAAGAAAAGCGGGACTCTTTGTTCATTTACGTCGATATTTCTGTGAATTTGGTTGATTTTAAGAAAATATTGCTTTTAAACTCCATCTCATTCCGTTATATTATTAATAGGAACCTAGTTTATATCATAAGATCATTTCTTTAATAATACTTTTTTTCCTATTCCGACTACTAGTTTTCTTTTTAAAAATTGATAACGCTATAAGAACTACAGGAGTTTCCACTTTTTTCAAGAAACTGATTTAAGATAATATCATCCTGAATGCGCACGTTTTATGTCTGTTTGAAGGCGTTTGTTTGACAACCCCTGACTGCTCGGAATTTGTATTTAAATAAGGTTTAGAGTCACTCGGTTATAAGGAGACAAATTGCTCCGCTGCTCCAATCACTCCTGAAACAAAAGTGATGTCTGTAACACCGCAAAGAAGTTCTGTTGAAACGGATGAAGATACGCACATGGAAAGTCAAGGTCTGACAAAGATTCTCTGTGAAGATGAAGATTTTGTGAAACAAGATTTCCCAGTGTCTGATGAGCGTGTGGGGAGATTTGTGTTTGACAAGACATTGAAGACTGTTAAACTCTACGTTTTGGACAATTTGGAGGATTATACACCCGAATGTAGCTACTTGCTTTTGACCGCCATAGACTGGTCATACTTCTTCAATCAAATTTGGAGAGAATTTCAATCTGGAAAAATGTGGTACTTTTATCAGTGGGACGCGGTCACACCCGGTATGCGGTACCGTGCAACAAAAAGGCCAGCCTACATAACCATATCATACTGTTGGAACAAAACGTTTCATGACCAAAATTATCTCATGCTGGTAAATAAACGTCAGGAGGAATCTGAATCGGATTCTGATTCTGAAACAAGCAACGACGAGTCTGATTCTGAGGAAGATGAAGATGCCTGGCCTATTCCTGACCCTTACGAATGCTGCAAAACGAATCTATATTTCGATCACAGCGACGTACCTATGTTAAACACCATTTTCTCAATGATAGATGAGCTGTTTCAGTCAACTTAAACCAAATGATCAGTCTTCAGTATAATTGTGTATCCGGTATAACAAACCTGAACAACAGGCGTTCCTTATTTGCTCATCGTTATTCTAGGACCACCCGCGGCAGAAGCCGCCGGTTTATAATAAAACAACACACACCACTCTCAATAACAGCTGCAAATTTATTAATATTTTCAATATATTAATATAAATACATTTACATTTATCAGATGCTTTTATCAAAAGTGACATACAAATGAGAAGCATTACATTCAATGTGTACTCTTTCAAAGATTATGGTTTTACCACAGCA